>NC_143557.1:143550000-143850625 GCF_054136105.1 Typopeltis vanoorti | reverse complement strand
ATTTTGTAACGCCCCCATTAAATTTTGTAATGCCCCCCTATTATACACGCATATATACATGCTCTATTTTCTCATTGCCATTGAAAATTGACATCTATTTCTATCTGACATGATAAATTTTCAAAAGATTAAATAATTGAAATAGAAAATTGATAAAAAAATTGATCACGTAAAATGGACATAAGCTGAATTAAAATGCAATATTTAAATTTTAAATGATTATCTAATCGCAAAATCACGAAAATAATTAATTTTTAAATATATATTATTAATTTCTTCTATAAGGAGCCACCGACCCCTAGACCGCATGAACACCCCCAAATGCTTCTGATCCCACTATAGCCCCCCTAGAAGGTTTCAGCACCCACTGGGGGGTGGGTGGTATCGCCCACTTTGGGAACCTATGGTCTAGACTAATTACACGTGAAAATTAGCATACTAGCAACCCTGAGGGGGGGGGGGGGTAAATTATAGCCAGAGAGGATTAAGAGTGATTGAACCAGCTCAAGCAACGACTACAAACTCAGTATTACGACTGACAGGGAAAAGAATAGAAAGATGTAGTTTGAAGGTTTGATGATAAGAAAATTAAAATTAATAATAATTAAAAAAGAAAAGAGACAATATTACAATATTCTGTACACCTCTTGAGGGTATATATCAGGAATTTGATGATGATGACATGACATATATAAAATTGTGTGTGTGGCATAAATTATAATAGCATATATAGTGGCAGAGCCTGTGTAGCTCAGTGGATGTGGCGTTTACCAACCACGGCGCTTGGCCGCACGAAGGAAGACTTGGTTTCGAGTCTTGTCGGCGACTAGAGGAAATTTTTCTAAGCCTTTTTTTCGACCGGTTCCCGAGTCAGTCGATCTCTGGCACGGGCAAGCAGGTTTTTTCTCCCGGAAACTCGGGTTTTTCGTCCTGTAAACTCAAGAAAATCTACCGTAGAACCCACATTATTTCAGACATTAAATATATTGTGTTAGGATTAGAGACCACGAGATGGCGGCACATTTGAGCCGTCTCTCTTCACTGAGTACCGCTTAATTAGTGATAGCCTTGGGCCATCTATCTCTGATTGGTACCAGTGGAGATTGAACTGCCCACTCAGTCTCCAAAAGTTAAATAGGGATAAATGGCCTCGCCTACTCCCCGTATACGGGAATAAAAAGGCGTTAGCTGATTTTTTTTTTTTTTTTTTTTTTTTTTATATAGCGGCATAAATTTTAATAATATAAACACTAGCAACCAAACACTGACTTTTTTAAAGTCACTTCTGACTGCCTCCAATAAGCAAGATGGTGGACTCACACCAGACAAAGAAATTCATCTAATATATGTTAATATACACTAAAACATTACATGCCTTCAAAATAACATATTAAACCCTCCTTGGAGACAATTATTTACTATACATTTTTGGAACACCATATGTATGCATATGTGTATATATACTTACAGATGGTTCCACTTCCACTGTTATAAATGTTAAAGGCATATGTTACAGCTCAAAACTAAAAATCAATCCCCATAAACATGGGTCTGGGAAGCTAACATTTCCAAGATATAATCCTCAATAGTATTAGGAGCACAAATGCCAACAACCTGCAATGTATACAGAAGGGAAAATGTCAAGAAATAAGTATGAATCCCTGGGTAACTGGCAAAAGAAACACTGTGGGATGAATGTACTTAAACCAAGTATATAAAATGCTCGCTAATTTTTAGTGGAACCTGTGGCATAGTAAACAGCTAAATAAATTACTTAATGAGGTTATAAGTTGGGATCCTAACTACGTGGATAAAATATGCACCTACTTTGGAAGAACTCCTTGTCTTTATGGACTCCCAAAAATCCATAAAGAAGGCTGTCCTGTACGACCTATCGTAAATTGCATTGACTCCCCAACTTATCGGATTGCAAAAGTATTATCACGTTCCTTAAGTGCTCTCACTGGTCATTCCAGATCCTATATAAAAAACTCAACAGATTTTTTTGAAAAAATCAAGGATATAAAAATTACAGATTCTGAAATATTAGTCAGTTTTGACATCATTTCTCTGTTCAACAATATCCCATTAACCGACACAGTCAATTCTTTATATGAAGATTACCCTCCAGATATCGCAAGGATATTCGAATATGTCATACACTCAGGTTATTTCAGTTGGAAAAACAAAACCTACAAACAAATTGAAGGTACTGCCATGGGTAGACCTCTGTCTCCACCTCTAGCAAACTACTATTTGAAACAATTTGAAGATACTATGTTCTCATCCATTCATCCTCAACCATCTCTTTGGTACCATTACGTCGATGATGTTTTTGCTGTTTGGCCACACACTGAAGATGAACTTTCCACCTTTCTACAACGGATAAATAACCTTCACCCACACATCCAATTCACTATGGAAAAAGAAAACTCTGGTACTTTACCATTTTGGACATCCTCCTTACTAGAACGTCTTCTGGTACCTTATCTACAAGCATCTTTCGAAAAACCCCATTTACTGGCAGATACACTGACAAAAAGTCTGCGCACCATATGTCTCAAAAATTTGGCATTCTTAAATCTCTTATTCATAGAGCACATAAAGTTTGCTCTTCCCCAATAATCTTACAACAAAAACTTTCCATCATTAAAAAGTTAATGGAATCAATAATATTCCTATAAACAAAATTTCTTCTTTATTACCGTCTACAAAGGATAAACTGTCTTCTCTATCTTTGGCTGGCATTTACCAAATATCTTGCGAATGCGATGTCTCTTATTTTGGACAAACTGGCCGTTCTTTGGAAAAAAGAATAAAAGAACATCAATGTTATATTGATTATAACAAACCTCTGAAGTCTGGTCTGGCGCAGCACAGTATTGACTCTACTCATAGTGTCCAGTGGGATAAAGCAGTTCTCTTCCATAGATGCAGATTCAAATATGAATGCTTATTCAAAGAAAGTTGTGAAACTATCTTACACTGACCGAATTTAAATAGAAATCACTGTATGTCTCTCTCGAAGATCTGGGAGACTTTTATCTTATGTAAAAAACCATTTATCTTAATAGATTAAATTTGTTATTTCTATTATTTCCTAGCACGCGGTAACAATTATATTTTAATAGGTGATCCACCAAACGCTTTGCCTATATTCCATTCCTATTACTGTTACAGACACTGAAGATGTACTATTAATTTTAGTACAAAATGTCTGTCCTTTTACTAATTAAAGATATCACTGTGGTTTTTACGTGTTACTTTATTATTTAAAATGCTCTCTGTTACCTGCAATGCAACTGTTAAGATATGCAACCACTAACAGTCTCACACAGTCAAAAGTTTTGTTCCTTTCTTTCAGTGTGCTTGAACAGTGAACAGCACTCATTATATTAAATTTATGAATTTAAGTATCTTTTGAGATAAAAATGTTAACCACACTAAAATTGCACATTTAAACCTTTATATTCATCATCTTTCATAATTACAGATTAAAACAAGTAGCATCATACTACTGTAAGCTACACTACATCAAAAACTAATTAACCTGCCTATTCTGACCACTTAAATATATAAAAATACGAGGTAAATATATACATATACGAGGGTGGCCTGAAAAGTTCTTGGCCTCGAATTCTTTTGCTTCAGCTGTCTGAAGCAAAAGTGTTCTACTATCCCTTGAAATGGATGAAACTGAGTATCGTGTGGTTATATAATTCTTTAGAAGAAGGTTTAACACCAAAAGAAATTTATTCAAAGTTCATAAAAGTTTATGGGCACTCTTCTCCTTCATCTTTATTTTGATGAAGGAAGATATATTTTGCATGAAGAATTGCAAATGAAAAAAACTTTGCCCAAGATAGGTGCTGTGTTTGCTCACAGCAGATCAAAAATGCACTTGCATGAAAATCTCTGAACAGTGCTTGGAGCGTATTAACAAGAATAAAATGGATTTTGTGCATCGATTTATTACTATAGATAAGATTAGGATTCACCATTACACACCAGAATACAAACAGCAGTCAAAACAGTGGACAGAAGCCGGTTGTTCTTGCCAAAGACAAGGTCATGGCTTCGGTTTTTGGGATGCTAAAGGCATTTTGTTTATTAATTATCTTGAAAAGGGTAAAACAATAACCGTAGAATATTATTCTAATCTTTTAACCAGACTAGGTAAAAAAATTCATGAGAAAAGACCTAGTTTGGAGAAAAAAAAAATCATCTTTCATCAGGACAATGCACCTGCCCACAAAGGTGTTTTGGCAATGGGAAAATTAAGGGATCTGCACTATGAATTGTTGGAACATCCACCCTATTCCTCAGATTTGGCTCCGTCTGACTTCTCTCTCTTCCAAAAACTAAAACTCTTCTTCGCTGGTCAGCGTTTTTTTTTCTTCGAATCAAGACGCGTATTTTGAAGATCTTACTGAGAACTACAGGGACGGGATAATGGTGCTGGAGCATCGATGGAGCAAATGTCTTGATAATTAGTCTTAAGGGATATTATGTTGAAAAATAAAAATAATTTTTAAATTATAAATTCGTTTTTTCATAGTTAGGCAAAGAACTTTTCAGACCACTCTCATATATGTGTGTGTGTGTGTGTGTATATATATATGTGTGTGTGTGCGTGTGTGTGTGTTACAGTTAAAGTGATAAATCCGGTTATTATTAATAATTACCGGTTAAAGTGAATAATTTACAAGAATTAATCACTTTAACCAGTTAAAGTGAATAATTCCTAGAGAAGTGTTGTAAATGTAATAAAAACATGTTTATAGGTTTCATATATAGGTAGGTTA
This sequence comes from Typopeltis vanoorti, assembly GCF_054136105.1. Lineage (NCBI taxonomy): Eukaryota > Metazoa > Arthropoda > Arachnida > Uropygi > Thelyphonidae > Typopeltis > Typopeltis vanoorti. The sequence continues at coordinate 143,845,820 of NC_143557.1, read as the reverse complement.
GGTTAGTTTATAATGAAAAAAGTAAGGAAAGTACTTCTTTTGCATTCAATGCAATCAGAAATCATTATAAACTAACCTAAGAAGTACCTAACTAACTTACCTCTATCGGTTAGTTTAGGTTAGGTTAATTTATAATGAAAAAAGTAAGGAAAGTACTTCTTTTGCACTCAATGTAATCAGAAATCATTATAAACTAACCTAACCTAAAACTAGGTTAGGGTTAAGTTAGTTTATAATGATTTCTGATTTCATTGAGTGTAAAAGAAGTGCTTTCCTTACTTTTTTCATTATAAACTAACCTAACCTGTTATAATTTTTATTGAGAATGAAAACCTATAAACATGTTTTTATTACATTTACCAGACTCCTCTAGGAATTATTCACTTTAGCCGATTAAAGTGATTAATTTAAATTATTCACTTTAACCGGTAATTATTAATAATAACCAGATTTATCACTTTAACCATAATATATATATATATATATAATGAATTAAAATAAAAATTAAAAAACTAAATCAAATAATAACCAAAAATAATAATTAATTACATCAACCAATCAGAAAATTTCTAGTTTCAAAATCATTATTAAATCCTTATAGTCAGTCTTGTCACTTTATGTTAATGATTACACCATGATTTCAAATGGCCCCAACAATAAAAATCCATAGGATTTTTATGCATTAGGTCTGATGTCTGAAGCAGCCAAATAAATAGTCCACTCTGACAATCCATCCTTCAGAAAATCTTTGATCAAGGTAACCTCAAGCTTCGTCCACACGGTTAGCCTAGTGGCTTTGTGCTTCGCAACCATATGCCTGGGGAAGGGGTGTCCTAGGTTCGATTCCCGTCAACGACGTGAGGAGCTTAAGGATCTTCCTCAGCCATAACCAAGTTAGCCAGTCTTGGGCGTGGACAGCAGGGTTTTTTCCGCCAGTTTATCTGGTGTTTTTCATCCCGCAAGCAGACAAATCAGTCCAAAGACACACATGGATTACAGTCAGGAATACTAACCCAGCCATAGGTCTGATTCGTCAGCTATGCCGGTTCCAGAGCCCAGATAAAATTTGGGGGGACTAGATGGTACCGTGAACTGCTGTAAAAAGGGAGAACGCTGTATCATCACATGGAATTTATTTATTTACCTCAAGCTTCGAAATGGAAAGTGCAGTGGAGCTCTGTCATTCATGAACTACATGCTTCTCCTGTATGCCAAGGGAACATCACTAAGCACATCATTGAAGATATTTTCTACCAGGTTTTGGAAGAAATCAAAATCCTGTAAGCCTGTTTAGGATATATAGAGCCCTGTGAATCTGTCTTAAAAGATACCTGCCCATATCCCTCGATGAGTCTTTGGACTCCCTGGAAGTGTCAAATAATAATAATAATAATAATATGGTGATGGAGAATTGCTGCTGATATCTTGACTGAATTACAATTAGTAGATTTTGATTGAACATCAACTCATCTAAGAAAAACACCCAAGTGATAGATCCTGCATGCACCATTGTAGATTTAAGATCATGGATTACCTACGGAGAAAGGGTTTTTTTTAATTTAAAGGGTTTTTTTAACGTATTTTTTTTAATATCTAATATAAGAATTGTCATGTTAAATTAGGACACCATTGTTACTCTAATAAAACTATCTATATGAAAGAACGTTTCTCTGATGTTATCTTTAACAGAATATAGCTTTGATGTAGTTTAATTTTAAGTTTAGTTTATTTTTTTTTTTCTTAATTTTCATTTTATTTAATTTTCACTAGAGGTCATGCCAGTAGAATAACCGTCAATCAAATCATCATCTCTTTAGCATACTGTGAAAAATGTAATTTAGCTTGTCTCTGTATATATATGAGTATACTCCAGATGATAACCTTGATATGAAGGTTGAAACATAGGGATATTAAAATAATTATTTATAACACGGTTGTAGAGTCCATAATTTGTTTAAAATGGATATTTCCAAAGCTTCTGACAAGGTCTGACACAAAGGCTTACTAGGCAAACTACCATTGTTTGGTCTGACTTGGGACTCTGTAGTCGGATTGCCAGCTTTCTGTCTGGATGCACACTATGTGTGATGATAGATGGTTCCTAATCCTCTTACCATTCAACTAATGCTGGGATTCCTCTCACCAACTCTATTCCTGTTATATAGCAATGACCTTCTTCATTTGACTTCCAACCCAATACGTAATCTTGTAGATGACAGCACATTGCACTCCTCCCTTTCATTTGATAAACCTTAGTCGACAGCTCACCTCAGCCTACAGAATATCAACCACCACTGCCCTGAATTCTGATCATCAAGCCATCCTCCAATGGGGTTGAGATAACCTCGTCAATTTCAACGCTAATAAAACCCAGTTCTGTCTTATCTCTCATAAAAAAAGAACACATTTTCTGCTAGTATTATCTTCGACAACGCTCAACTTCTAAAAAACTAGGATTTCTCTTTCGCTCAAGACATTACTTCGCTTCTGAACAGCTGTTAACCTTATAGAAATCACAAATCTGCACAGCTATTGAATATTGCTCTCACATTTGGAGTGGAGTCCCCTAAAAGCTCTCTCAAAATGCTTGACTCAACACAGAGAGCAATTACGTTTGGTTTCTCCAATATGTGTATTCTATAAATACTTCCATGGGAAATGTTCATCTGAAACAGCATCAATAATTCCCCCACTTAGTACTAAGCTCGTTAGAACACGTGCAACTGCTGCTCAATATCCCTTCACAGTGCACCTAACAAACAGAACAAGTTTCCTTTCCTCCTCCTCCATCCCTGCTGTAATGTGAAACAGTCTTTCCTCTGATGTGTTTCCCAAGAAATACAATGCAGTCTTTTAAATCAAATGTAAAAAAGTTCCTCCTTTCCCAACCCACTACCCACAGTACTAATGTACTATAGATTAATCACCAAACTCTCATGTATGGGCAAACATAAAAAAAAAAAAAAAAGGGGGGGAGCATTGGGTGCAACTTCTGCCCACCCAGGTTTCCACCAATCTCAATCAGATGGTACTGTAGTTACCTCAACCAAAGACAAGGCCAACTTACTGGCATCACTCTTTTCAAATCCCTGCATTGATGGCCTGGGCAAAGTTCCCTCCACACTAACAAGAATGGTTCCCTTCGAGTCACCCATAGTCTTCCGACAAAAATAAATCCTAAAAATCCTCAATAACCTGAACCTAAAAGCTCTCTCAAAATGCTTGACTCAATACAGAGAGCAATTACGTTTGGTTTCTCCAATATGTGTATTCTATAAATACTTCCATGGGAAATGTTCATCTGAAACAGCATCAATAATTCCCCCACTTAGTACTAAGCTTGTTAGAACACGTGCAACTGCTGCTCAATATCCCTTCACAGTGCACCTTGAAACAAACAGAACAAGTTTCCTTTCCTCCTCCTCTTCCATCCCTGCTGTAATGTGAAACAGTCTTTCCTCTGATGTTTCCCAAGAAATACAATATAGTCTTTTAAATCAAATGTAAAAAAGTTCCTCCTTTCCCAACCCACTACCCACAGTACTAATGTACTATAGATTAAAAAAGTCTTGCATTTTGGGATTAAAAGATTACCAGCTGTGTACTACATAGATGGAAAGGTACTCCAAGAGATTGATGAGGCTAGGGACTTAGGGGTATTGGTAGATAAGGAGATGAAGTTCAGAGGACACATTGCTAAGGTGTCCAAGATTGCACATAGGATTACTTGGTTGTTGAGGAACACACTGACATCCAGAGATAAAGAGGTTATTATTCCCCTTTATAAAGCATTGATACTTCCACATTTGGATTACTGTGCTCAGGTCTGGTCACCTGGATTCCTTGGAGATGAGGAGGCTGTGGAGAGGGTTCAGAGAAGAGTGACCAAGTTGGTGAGTGATATAAAAAATGTTCCCTACGTTGATAGATTGAAAGCTTGTGGATTGCAGAGATTGGTTGATAGGCGAAGAAGAGGGGATATGATAGAAACATTCAAATTACTAAAAGGTTTTTATAGGATTGATGCAGGGGAAATGTTTCAGCTGTGTGATAGTGATGGAAGAACAAGAGGTCATCTCTGGAAATTAAAGAAGAGTGTGGTTAACAAAGGTGTCAGAACAAGGTTTTTTGCCTGGAGGGTGGTGAATGAGTGGAATTCATTGCCTGACTTTGTTGTGAGCTCTTCATCTGTAAATGAATTCAAGAAGAGATATGACAGATATTGTTTTGCTAGTTTGGGTCTCCCGCGATGAGTCTACTGACTCCATGGAGATACCCGTAATAATAATAATAATAATAATTAATCAACCAAACTCTCATGAATGGGCAAACATAAAAAAAAAAAAAAAGGGGGGGGGGGAGAGCATTGGGTGCAACTTCTGCCCACCCAGGTTTCCACCAATCTCAACCAGATGGTACTGTAGTTACCTCAACCAAAGACAAGGCCAACTTACTGGCATCACTCTTTTCAAATCCCTGCATTGATGGCCTGGGCAAAGTTCCCTCCACACTAACAAGAATGGTTCCCTTCAAGTCACCCATAGTCTTCCGACAAAAATAAATCCTAAAAATCCTCAATAACCTGAACATAAACAAGTCATCTGGTCCTGATGATATCCCACCTCGTGTTAAAAAAATTGTGCCCAAGAACTAACATCTATCCTATATCATCTCTTCAACCTATCCTATGAAACTGGCATCTACCCTACAACACGAAAGCAGGTCCACATCCAACCCATCCTCCCAAAGAAAGATGATAAAAGTCAACCAATGAACTGCCATTCAACTGCTCTCGCTTCTGTTCTATCTAAAATCATGGAGAAAGTCATTTCTCCTCTGTCTGGTCAACCAACTCTTGAACCACCTAGTCATACCAACTAATCAATGACCAGCAGTATGGACTCTGCCACTCACAATCTACAGCTGATCGCCTTGCTTTCAAGACCCACTGCTGGACTCGAGCCATGGAGAAACTCACCTGGTTGCCCTCAACATTTCAAAGGCATTTGATCGGGTTTAGCACAGGGCCTACTTAATAAATTGCCATCCTATGGTCTGCCTTCTTCACGATGCAACTGAATCCCTGGTCACGCGCTATGTGTCATAGTGGATGGTTTGTTCTCCTCAGATTTCCACACCAACGCAGGAGTATCCCAGGGTTTTGTTCTTTCACCCACTCTCTTCCTCTTGAATAAAAATGACCTGTTTTCTCAGACTTCACTGCCTCCTCCTTCTTCCTATCTACTTCTGTCCTTTGGAATGGTCTTCCCCACTCTGCCTTTCCCAAAGATTATAACCTTGCAAGTTAATTTTTAGCTGCCTCTCACAATAAAAATTAACTTGCAAATGTATTGCTGACATTTGAAGTCAGCAATATAAAATCAAAATAGTATTTACCCCTTTATCAGGATGAGATCACTACTCCAATCCACAAAACTTCGACATAGCCACTTCAATATCTTGTTGTATATTGGCTATGGTGCGATTGCTATGGAATGCCAGCAAAATCAACTGAACAACATATTGAAGAACATTATTCTAGTAGCAAGGCTTATACGTTGGTCATACATAACTGGTAATTAGCTTACGGAATTAACAACGCATATAAAGGATATTAATTAAAGGCAACTTTAATGAATAACTTCAATATTTCAGCAACGTCACGTTGCCATCTTCAGGAACATAAAAATATGGTATGTGCATGCAGGCACTAACAAAAGCAAATGATGAAGAAGGCAAGAAACTAATATTGTTCCTAAAGTCCTAATGGTGCCCTCTAGCAAGCTAATTTCGGTTGTCTTAGAGTTGGGTTGAAGTTCTCATAATGTAAGTCTCCCAAATTTGGGATAGTTTCATGCACCCAAATTTGTTGAGGTTTGGAACGTTTTTTAGAGCTGCTGATGATTCCTTGAATAATCTTTCGTACTTAAACTTGCTTCAGTGTATTATTTTAGTTTTCTTCCAACAAATTCTATGGTTGGTATCTAAGGCATGTCTGCCAGCCCAGAGTGGCTGTACTGGTGAAACCGGATGTAGTCTTTGTGTTCTGAAATCCTGATATTTGTTGTTCTGCCTGTTTGGCAAAGTAGGACAATTTGCAGCTGCAAGGGACCTGGTATACACCAGGTAGGTCTAGGGGAAGTGGTTGGTCTTTGGTAGAGCAGATAAGGGATGCCAACTTTTTATACGGTCTATAACAAGAAGTCAGGTCATAATTTTTGAGGATATTGGTTATTTTCTCAGCGGTGCCCTGGATGTAGGGGATAGTGATAGATTTGGTGTAATCTTTATTGTGGAGGGGGTTGTGGTTTACTGGTTTTAGTATTTTTTGGGGGTTATAGCCATTGGCTAAGAAAGTGTTGAGGATGTGGTTTAGTTCAGTGGTTAGGGCATCGTCATCTGAGCAGATTAATTTTGCCCTCTTATATAGTGTTTTTATAACCCTATATTGTTGTGAGGGGGGGGATTGCTGGTGAATGTATCTGCCAGTATGGGTAGGTTTTCTGTAAACAGAGAAAACCAAAGATCCATCAAGCTGGCGAGTGATTAAAGTGTCTAGGAAGGGGAGGGTGTTGTTTTCCTCTTTTTCTAAGGTGAACTGGAATCTGGGGTGTTGGTTGTTTAAGTGTGTTAGGAAGGAGTGGAGTGTATCTGAGCCATGTGGCCAAATAGCGAACACATCATCCACGTATCGAAGCCAAATAGTGGGTTTTTGTGGGGCAGAGTTTAAGGCTTTCTCTTCAAAGGTCTCCATAAAGAAATTGGCCAAGGGTGGGGAAAGTGGTGAACTTATGGATGGCTTATACATTGGTCATAAATTACTGGTAATTAGCTTATGGAATTAACAACGCATATAAAGGATATTAATTAAAGGCAACGTTAATGAATAACTTCAATATTTTGGCAACGTCACGTTGCCATCTTCAGGAACATAAAAATACGGTATGTGCACGCAGGCACTAACAAAACCAAATGAGGAAGAAGGCAAGAAACTAATACTGTTCCTAGAGTCATAATGGTACTCTCTGTTGGGCTAATTTGGTTGTCTTAGTGTTGGGTTGAAGTTCTCATAATGTAAGTCTCCCAAATTTGGGGTAGTTTGATGCACCCAAATTTGTTGAGGTTTGGAACGTTTTTTAGAGCTGCTGATGATTCCTTGAATAATCTTTCATACTTAAACTTGCTGCATTGAATTATTTTAGTTTTCTTCCAACAAATTCTATGGTTGGTATCTAAGGCATGCTCTGCCAGCCCAGAGTGGCTGTACTGGTGAAACTGGATGTAGTCTTTGTGTTCTGAAATCCTGATATTTGCTGTCCTGCCCTGTTTGGCCAAAGTAGGACAATTAGGACAAAGTAAGAAAATGGAAAATTATGCGAAAAATTATAAAACGAGACTTAATAACAATGACTAAATCTTCAAGCTTTATGCGTTTGATGTCACACATGCTCTCCAATTTGTTTAACTGTTATTTTTAAGTCATTACTGCATTCTTTTGTTTTTGCATTTAATATTAGTATAACCTTTCTCGTCTAGATAAAGCCAGACAGACACAGCTGACTAACTAGTTGACGATTATGTATAAATGTTTATCAAAACCATGGTCCAATAAATCAAATATTATGTATCAATTTTGATATATCTTTTCTCAACTTGATAAATGATCTGTTGATTCAGAAGTCACATGATGATGTCACACAGTTTGGTGACATCACCATCCTTTGTAAACAGAATACAGGTTGAATTTATGTCAAAAACAAAAATCATTAAAGATATAGGTGAAAAAACATATACCTGATATAAAATAATTAAGAATTGTGAATATAAAACTTTTTAGTATTAATTCTGAAGGGTTCTTTTTGCATATACTACATTACTTTTCCAGAGATTGATCTATGAATGAAGAAATTATCCCATCCTATCCTTCTTATCTGTCTAGGATGGGTTGAGTCCCCTCCTAATGAGGGGTTATCAGCATATTAATGCAGCTGGTTCGGCCACTCCTCTGCTGCATCCTCTAAGGGCAACATTCATGGCTGTATATATTCGTGTGTTCATGGGGCCAGTTTGCCTGCTTGTGGAATGAAAACCCCCCAGATAAACTAGGGGGGGAAACCCTGCTGTCCACACCCAAGACTGGATAACTTGGCTATGGCTGAGGAAGATCCTTAGGCTCCTCACGTCGTCGATGGGAATCGAACCTAGAACACTCCTTCCCCAGGCATATGGTTGTGAAGCACATAGCCACTAGGCTAACTGCGCAGACATGAAGAAATTATAAAACCTAAAAGTGCATCTTAGATACCAATTTGCACTTGAAAAACATGACCATCACAAAAGAGAAAGTTATTCTCCTACAGAGACCATGCTATGAATGTCAAATATTTATGGAAGGTGAAAAAAAAATATTAATAACAACTGCTGCTTTTTAACATGCAAATTTTTTTAATTAAAATTTTAAAAAAAATTCTATTAAAAATGTTTTTAATAGAACTTTTTTTGTAATAATTATGCCTGGCATTTACCAAAACTTAAAACATTTACTTTTTTAAAAATAAGTAACATATAGATGACAGAGTTCAATTTATGAAAATAAAATAATAATCAAGCTTAGTCTGCATACCTAACAGATCCTGCCATATCATCATCCTGTTCAGAGTCTTTACCAAAGAGAATTTTACTCTTTGCACCACAGTCTGCACCACCTAAAATTAACAATATATGAAAAAATAATAATTAACAAATAAATGAACATTTCAAGCAATTAAAAATGTTAATAAAGAGTTTTAATTGCTTATTTTTTATTCAATAAAAAATAAGCAATTAAAACATGACAAGTTTTTTTGTAAGATTTACATCAAGGGTACTGGTACATAAAAGTTTTACACAACAAAAGCCTATTAATAATTAATTACACATATTAGATGTTTTTGATTACTTCACATAATGATTGTCACCTTTGTTGGTCTTTACTGTTTTGTCTACTAATTATTACTCCATGCATGTTGGAATATTGCTAGTTGTTGCTATCATGTTCTGTGGTATCATGCGTGTTATATCTTAGGTCCATGACAGTTACATTTTTGATGAAAGCAGACCATACTTGATGTAAAATTAAGAGCTGGTTTTATTGCATTGTGTATGGATCCTAAGTATTTGTGAAGCTTTTTTAAATTTTCTTGTAAAACAGTTACAATCAGTATATGACATTTTTGTTTGTTGCCAAAGTATACTTGATTGCCAGTAGTGTTGTGTGGAATGCCAGGCTTGATTTATGCTCTCTTCTTTTTTTGACATCTTTTATGTGTTCAGACATGCAGATCTCTCCCAACCTTCCTATCTGGCCTACTTAACAAATGCCACAAGAGCAATGAATCTCATAGATGCCTGGGTTTTTTTATTGGGTGATGTGGAGGTTTTGGTGGATGTAGGAATCTGAATTTTTTTTTTTTTTGTAAAGGTAAAAAAGCCACTTTTACATTGTACTTGCCCCACTGGAATATAGCTATGAGATATGAGTTCAGGTGACTGGTCATGGCAGATATTGAGGATTCTAATACTTGAGAACTAATAGATTTGTTGAATGAAAAGGAAGAATGGAATGTACTGTCATCAGGAAAGTTATGGATAGGATTGGAAGTCTGTGAGAGCAGGTCATTTATATGGAAGAGAGTTGGTGAAAGAACAGAACCCCAGGGTACTCCTGCATTGGTGGGGAAATCTGAGGAGAGTAAGCTCTCCACCATGATATGTAGTGAGTGACAAGTGAGAAATTTGGCAATTCAGTTGCAGAGTGGGGAAGGCAAACCATAGGATGGTATAATAAAATTAGTTTAATCCTTTATCCAAGTGTGAGCAAACAAAGTTTGTGCCTGAAAGTATCTTCAGGACTGGGGTAAGGTGGTACAACACCAGGGCAACTCGTTGCAAAGGTGGAGCAAGCTACCAACACTCCTATCTCAGTATCTCCTATAATGCAAAACACATCTCCTTGCGGATATGTCTAATGTTATGCATTAAGGGAAGGGCCACTGCCCAGACTAGTTTCGACCTTTATTGAGGTCTCTTCAGTGGGAGCCAGGCCCAAGTGGAGATACCAGGCAGAAGCATTAGTCCTGAAGATACTTTCAGGCACAAACTTTGTTTGCTCACACTCGGATAAAGGATTAAACTAATTTTATTATACTCTAACCAAGTGAAAAATAAACTTTCAACATAGGATGGTAGTTTTGGTAAAATGGCAAAGCTGTTCAAGATGGTGGACTAGTCATTTACTAGATTCCAGGAAATTTATAAGCTAGAGATGTAGGAGTGATAGTGGATAGAGATTTGAAATTCAGAGAATATATTGCAAGAGTTAGCAAAATAGCTCAGAGAATTACGTGGATGTTGAAGAATACATTGATAAGTAAAGATAGGGAGGTTATTATCCATCTTCATAAGTCTGTGATTCAGCCACATGTTGACTAATGTGCACAGATGTGGTCACCTTTTCAGATCAATTAGCACAGATACCTCACCTCTTACACTTTTCAAGAATCAGTCCCATGTCCAAAATGATTTTGTAATATGTTAATAATCTCCATATGTAGTTAATAGCAACATCTTATAGTTGAAAAGATCTGGGTTTGAATCCTGTCTAGGATGTCAAGAGCATTTATAGAGACTTTCAAATGAAGACTGGTTAGTCTATATTTAGACTATATTTAGTCTATATCATACACAGAAAGGATTTTTTTTTTTTTTTTTTTTTTTTTACTCCTGGGAAGTTATTCTTTATCTTGCAAACACACACCCACACAAACTAGTCAACCACATGCATCAATGGACTATGTGTACATAGGATTAACAATCCTATCATAATATTAATTAAATTAATATAAATCAAGAATGAAATCAGTAAATATTTCTGTACTTAGATATCTCTTGCAAAAATTTGTGGTTTAGCATCAAGGCTACCTTCTGTGAAATGACAGATTATAATCATACAAAATATATAGAGTATAATAGAATGTTTCAATTTAATTTATTCTATGTTATATTTATTATCTGAAAAAGTTTGCAACAAATTAATATTTGCATAAGTGTATCTATTTAATATTTTTATTACTTCCATACCTTAATTTCATTATATTCACTCACTATATAAAGTCAAATTACTTAAGCATGACAGGCCACTGAACTTAAACAACAAGAGAATGATGTGATCAGTAATCAATATTTTACTAAATAATCAGCATGCCATTTAGAAATTTTTAGAATGAAAAATCACAGAGAAGGCAAGGCTTCCTTGATTAACTTCACTTCAAATTATTTTCAGAAAATGGTCAATGAAATACCAAAAGAAAAATAAAAACAGCTTTAGTTATATACACTGCTTAGAAAGAAGTCAACAGACACCCCCATGGACAAGGTGCATTCATGTCATGTAAGGAGTCAAGTTCGTAGCCAGTATAAATTGAAGGAATATGATGCTCCCAAGTCAGAGCAACTGTGTGAGGGTGAAATGGCTGTGAGAAGGGAAGTGATGGAGTTTAAAAGAGGCATTGTGATAGGATGCCACATTGCAGGCAAACTAAGCCAACCCAGGTCAACAACCCACAGTGGATGACCCACCATACTTACTGAATGTGACCATAGTATGGAATGAAAGATAATATGGCAGTTTTTACATATTATCATTCAATGGCTAACACATTGAATACAGAGTTCTGGGAACATCGAATGGAACATGAACTTGCACAAAAACATTCAGAACTGAGGCTCACAACATGGGTTTCCATGGCAGGATCAAGATATGCAAGCTCCTCGTTACCCGAACTAACATGCAAAGTTGTCAAAGTAGTGCAAAAGGTGTGTACAGCGGGATGCGAGCTTGGAAAGCTGTGTTATGGAGCGACTAATCACACTACACTACACTCTCTACCAGTGAACATCTTTTAGCAGATTGCATAACCCCAACTATGAAATTTGGAGGTGGCAGTGTGATGGTATGGTCCTTTTTTTACTGGTTTGACCTTGGACCTGTTTATGTTGCCATCAACATTAAACTCCAAGAGGTATCTGAACATTCTGGACAATGCAATGCTTCCTACTTCATGGTGATTATATGGAACTGAGCATTGTCTCTTTCAGCAAGAGACAATGCGCTGCATTATAAGGCTGCTGCTGTAACTGCACAGTTTGTGGATATGAACATCACCCCCTCTTGACTGGCCTCCAAAGAGCCCTGATCTCAATATCTCTGGAATTGGAGCATCAGGTGAGGTTAAAGGACATCCAGCCAACAATAATCCAGGACCTCATTATCCAAAATTCACACTGATCACTATCGTATGGTTGTGGAAAGTTTGCCCTATAGGATTGCTACAGTCATCACAGTGAAAGGAGGTCCTACATCTTATTAAGGCATGCACCATCCCCACAGTTTGGTGTTAGCTGGCTTCTTTCCAACAGTGTATATCAACAAGAGGTCTCAAGACTTGTAATATGGCAGTATAATGTTTGAGCAAGTGATTAGAGAGAAGAAACAATCTCTTAACAGCTTTCTTGAAAAGTTGGAGGTTATATTAACTAAAGGGAATCATATGAGAAGAGTGTTACGAAAGACAGAGTAACATGAAATGAAAGAAGTGGATAATAAAATGCATTAAATTGGCACTGATGATGTTTTAGTAATCAATGTATACAAAGAATAAATATAATACCACAATAAAAAATACTGGAAGTTAAAATAACATCTAAAAATATTTCATTAATGAAATATTTTAAGACCTTTATATTATTCTGATGAAGCTATTTAATTTTATGAAAAAGTTCATCATACCTAAGCTTCCATTTTCATCTGTAACACTATCTGGAATGGCTTGCAATAAGGCAGAAAGAGCTGCATCTGATGCCTTAAAACATGGTTTGTTTTTGAGAAGATATCCATCATCATCACTATTTTTGTTTTCTTTTAATGCTTTTTTCCCTCCATTACTATGGTTATACAATGCTTTGCTTAGTTCATTATATTTCTCTGATGTTGAACGTTTTTGTTTTGAATGCCTGGAAACAGGGGAATGAGAATTATGGGAGCTATTAAGCTTATTTGGAGATTTATCACGATTTTTAACATCAATCAATTTCAGCTTTTCATTAAAGGGAGTAATAGCACCTTTCAACTCATCTTTTTCAATATTTGTTTCTAGCTGAGCCTCTTCTTCTTCTATAGGATGTAAAGATGTGCTGCTTGCATATTTTCGTGAGTTTGAAATTCCTGACTTGAATTTCCATTTAGTAGGGAAAGATTTCATGTTATTTAATGAATTATCAGTATAAATAACCACTGGTTCATATTTATTTGTTTCCTCTGCCAAAGAAGTTTCATTTTTTTGTACTCTTGCATGAGGATGTTTAGAAATACTTTCTACACATGACCTCTCTGCAAGCATATTAAATGCATTTACAAAATCCCTTACACTGCCATTAGATGATATTTTTATTGGAAGACCACTAAACATTGCATTCATGTCATTTTCTTGATGAAATGCACTATATTCTTGATCAGTTTTAGTCATATTTATTCTCTCATTGTTCTGCTGTGATTCAAAAACAACAGATTCATGTATATCTGAAGAATCAGGTAAGATTTGACAATGCTTGTCCTTTATCATAACTTTCTGCCTATCTTTCCTTTTCTCTTCATCTTCTTTATATTCATTCCTATCTAATGACATAATATTTGCTTCCATTTTTCCAAAAGATATCTTTAAGCACAGGTCATTTTCTTTATTTGTTAAGTGGGAGGAACAAAATGAAGGTGTGTTTTGAGAGTAGTCCATTTTGATAATACCACTGGTTCTACAACAGCTATCACAGCAGTGATTATAATTATCTTCATCTTCTTCACTTTCTTCATCAGAAATAGATATAAAAGAGTCTCTTTTGTTTTCTCTGTAATTATCTAAATCTGAATCATAATTATCATCATCATCATCATGATTAGAATCTCTGGCTTTGAGAATACTATTCCTAGATGGCAGTACATTTGGTGATTTTTCAGCATATGAATACAACTTATTATTTCTACTTATTTGTTGATTTCTAGAATTTCCTATAATTTCTACAGTTTTTTTATTACTATTATTGTTGCCAATGGAATTTTCATTTTGAAAAACGGGATCTGATTTACCATAAACATTCTGCTTCCTAGAAACATTATCTGATGATGATGATGATGATATTGAAGGGTTTTCACAATTATTAAAATGCTGTGCAACTAAAACTGATTTCCCAAGACAAGTAGTTGGAGGTGCAACTGGGTTATTTAATGCTGCTGGTCTAATTGCTGGTGGAAAAGGGGCCCGTCTTTTTTTAGGTGATTTCTTTACAATAACTGGTATATCCAATTTATTATCCTTCTTTGAATTCTTTCTTTCATTTGAGGGAGGAAGTTCTTTAATATTTGTTTTACTGTTACATGAATTATTATAAGATGATTGTATACATGTGTCAGCAGAAAATTTATGTGCAGAATCTTTTAAATAATTTTTACTGCTATCATTAATACAAACACCATTTTGTTTAGCACCTCTCTCAGGAAAGGGAAGAAGTGGTGGTGGTGGTGGTGCTGGACGTTTTTTTCTTTTGCTTTTTGTAGTACTTCTGTTAATTTCATTGCAAATTTGAGTGCCAGGTTTCTTAGATTTCTGTTCCTCATGCACATCTGAAGTATTATTTAGCAAAGCACTGCCTAATGAAATAGCAGGTATGATATTGCTGTTATGTGAGTAATTAACAAGTGTTAAATTCCCTGAAGACAATCTGGAAGAACAGTTCTTTGAAGAATCATTTCCTGATAACATCATACCTGTCCAAGTGTCTTTTACTCCATGAATTGCCATTTTTTTCCTTTTTCGATGTTTCCAAGAACTACCAAAAACCCAACAAGAAACCCATTCTCTTAAACCACTAATTAAGTTTATTGATCCCTTTGAATTATACCTAGAAATTGCTCTTGGAGTTATGATTCCATCTGCTAGCAAACGCCTAGGAATAGTGACAAATACTTCATTTTGTGTTTCCTTTACACAAGATTTAAATGGATGAGAATGGTCTATATGATGGCAAGAACAAATGGATTCATTCACTACTTGGTCCAATGCAACAGTAGGTGGTACTTGCAGTTTCTTACATGAACCATAAACATATTCATTCTTAGAATTATGCTCAGTAATGTGTGACCCATAAAGATTTGGTGAACAAGGTTGACATATATGGTTGTTCAGGTAGTCACAGCACTGAATGTTTGAACAGCTTTGCTATACGAAAAAAAAAAGCTCATATAAATGAAGGAAATGGAAGATAAAAAAAACAATAAAAAAGTAAAAATCATTTAATAAGGGATAGTCAACTGAAATAAAACCTAATTTGCTAGTATATTTATCTACTACTTAAAAATAAAATTTTGCAAGACAAGAAATAGGAAGAAATCATTAAAACTAAAAATTACTTCCAATGAAAATTAATAAATACAGCAGTACCTCACCATCAAAAAAAAATTTTTTTTGAAGGTTAAATTTTGAAATTATTTTACAGATTGCAGTTTAAACAGATTTAGAATATATATACCTTCTGTAATCTATAGTCCACAGCAGTGTATGCCAGTATTTTGCAAACCACGAGCTGATATTTTAAAGTTTTATTTTTTTTTAAAAAAAAAAAAGGACTGTGGCTTTAACACCTATAACTGGAATGTGAAAACTTTTACATATTTACACACAGTACTTTGTACAATATGTTTGGGGGGGGGGGGTATCAAGGGTATGCCAAATATAGTGTACAGCTCTAGTATCTTCTAGGGTAAAGCAGTCATACAGGCTTGCTGCCAGATAGTGTGCAGGCAGTAAGTTGTTTATGAGGCTTCCTAATCAGCTGGCACATAATCTGGCTGCTATCTATGCTGCCAGATCATGCCTTGATGGAGAATGCATAATAGTAAACAAAGAGCAAGGTCGAGGCCATATTATAGCATGGAGACTGAATGCCCTCTCTGTATGGATGAGATGTCTTTGAGTCTATTCTTCTCTAATGTTGCTGCATTAAATAACGAACCTCTCCAAAAAATATTTAAAAATTCAAAAAATCTTACAAAAAAAATTTCTTCCACATTCACTTCACCAGTATTCGTGGTATAAATACCAATCTAACTGATGCCATTTGCCTGCAGACATCCAAACGTGATCTGTTTTTGACTGAACCCTAACTCGCTGCCACAACTACAGCCCATCTTAACTGTCCAAACTACATTCTACATGATTCCTTCCCACAAGGGTGATACTTTTGCCTTTGTGTGATCCAGTATTCTTTGCCAAAGGATGCCTAATATTGAATCTTCCTTTTTTGACTTTCAGTGGCTTAAAATTTTCCTGTTTCATTTGTGTGCTGTCACTACTATTCTTCTACTTCTGAAAACCATTCTGATCTCTTTAACTTCTTACCCCTGAAGGCTGATTTCATATAATCTATTTTTATTTAAATAACTTTCATGGCTTACACACGTAATAAAAATCATTATGTCTAGTGCACATGTTACATTAAAGCTATTCATATAATCCAAATTCTCTAACAATAAAGTTATCTTCCTTGGTGACTTTAATTCCACTATACTGGAAGAGAAGCAGAGGTATTTGCTGTCAGTGATAATTTAAAACAAATTGTTCATCTCCTGATCAGAATCCCTGACAATCTACTCCACTCACCCAACACTACAGATCCTTTCTTAACAAGTTCTCTTTCCAGGTATACTGTTGAGATGACTCCTCTTGGTAATTCAGATCACAATCTCATCCAAATTCCATCTCCTGTAGAACATTTCTCCTCAGCCATTCACAACTTCAAGTAGTTTGGCACCACAACAATGCCAAGTGGGAAGATTCCAAGGTTCAGACTACTGACCATTCTTCTGATTGTGACAGTTGTGATCTTGTCACAGAAATTTGTATGTTGGAATAGGTTTTCATTCCTCACTATGTTCAAAATTTTCACTCCTATGTCCAAGCCATGGTTTTGCAAAGTGTGCAAGGGTAGTCCAAGAAAAGAAAATAGCTTATTGTAAGTGACTTGAGACAAAAACCCCAATTTCATTAACAACCTACAATACTTTCAAAACCACCATTAAAATGACTAAGTCTGAGTTTGATATGGATAAATGTAGAAAACATGCCAACTATTTCAATGGTGGATGTGCCTTATAGTCCCTTAGAAAAGCTGTTGGACATAACTTTTGTCAATCTGCTTCCATCTCTCTTCACCCAAATTGTAGCTTTGCAACATCACTTTAAGGTAAGGCTGACCTAATGTCACCATAGACTCATTCAACTCCTGCACATATGATGAAAGCAAATATTATTATTTATGATCACTTATGAAAATGAAAAAGATATAAACATAAAAATTGCAAAATATTTAAAAATAACAGGGGTAATTAACTCTATATTTAAACCAAACCTAGTTCAAAAACAAACCAGGCTAAAAGTATACAATACATTAGCCCTACCGGTCTTAATGTATGGAAGTGAAATCTGGACAATAAAACAAAAAGACAAACAAAGATTAACAACAGCAGAAATGAAGTTTATGAGAAAAACTGCAAAGTATACCCTATTTGATCACAAAAGAAACGAAGATATTATGAAAGAATTAAACCAAGAACCAGTAATTATATCCCCATTTCCATGCCCAATCACTCAATTTATTCAAGTCTTCTTGTAAGACCACAACATTTTCTCTACTCTTCATGGTTCATCCCAACTTTGCATCATCCGCAAACAACTGAATATCTCCATCCAAATCTTCACCAATATCATTAATATACAAGTTAAACAGTAATGGCCCTAAAACAGACCCCTGAGGCACTCTACTAGTGACTTTCCTTTTCCTGGATATCACTCCCCCATACACAACTTGTTGATACCTATCAGATAGCCAGTCTCCAATCCAATGCACTAATCTAATATCCAACCTCATCTGCTCTAGTTTGTCTCTCAACTTATCATGAGGTAATCTATCAAAAGCCTTTGCAAAATCCAAGTATGCAGTCACTTTATTGTAATACATAAGTAGATTACTAAAACATGACATCCCTTTAGCAAATCCATGCTGTCCATCAAAGATAATACCATTGTTGTCAATCCAATTCTGGATCCTAGTTCTCACAAGTGCCACAATCTTGCACTCCTTCCACTCCTTAGGAACTTAACCAAGTGCAAGACTCTGATTAAAAAAATATGTCAAGGCAGGTGTCAACACCTTGGCACATTCCTTCAGAATACGTGATGATATATTATCAAGTCCCACAGCCTTATTAACATCTAGTTTGCTCAACTCCCCATACACCTCTTGCTCACTTACAGTCAGTCTCTCCTCCCCATCATCAACTGCTTTCAATCTCTTCATGAAGTCACATTCACAAGATTGAAAGACGTTTATGCACTGCTCATTAAGTATCTCCACCACACATTCCACAACAGCTGTCTTTATACCATTTTCTCCAATGTCATCCTTCCATAATCATTCTTTCTTTTGCTGACTACATATCAAAAGAACTCCTTAGGATTCTTTTGGGTTTCATTACCTTACTCACCTCCTTCTTTACAGAACTCTACACTACATGACTCCTGTAGCTTTCTTCCTGAAAAAAATCATAAGAATCCAGAACAACATGGATATAAAAAGCTTCTAGTCCTGATGGAATCCTATTAACTGCACTCAATAGATGTGATAATGAACTAACACTTGTTCTTTATTATCTGTATATCATATTCTACACTCAGCTGGCATCTACCCTACACAAATCCATATAAATCATCATCATCAATTTCCTGATATGTACCCTCAAAAAATATACATCCGTCCCACACACACACATATATATATATATATATATATATATACACCATCCAATTAAAAAAAAAGCGATAAGTGTCTATCATCCAACTATCAACCTATTGTTTTCATCTCAATATTATCTAAAGTGATTTAGAATCCTTTCTTTTAGTGTTACATGGTGATCAGCATTCATTTTTGAAATTAAGAATTCTACAACCGTGTTAAAATAACTCTTTTTAGAGGCTGAAACCGGTCTGGGTAGTGACCTCCTGCCATAATGTAATAACAGCATACATTTCCTAGGAAATGTGTTTTTACATTATGGAAAATACCAAGAATAGCGATCAGAACTTCACCACCTTTGCTGTGAGTTGCCCAAGATTGTACTACATACTAGGACTACTTGCATTAGCTCACGCTAGTAATCGCCGATACTTTTATAGTTTACTATATTTGGCATGAAACTCTCCAATTCCAATCTTTGAGTTTCTTATTCGGTTTTAAAACAATGTAGGATTTAATATCCCCTAAATTTAAATACTCTTTTTATTATCCCGACGTTTCAATCTTCATATCAAGGTCATCATCTGGAGCATACATAAATATACAAGACAAGCTATGTTACATTTTAAACCGAAAGGTAGAGAAACAATGATTTGATCACATGCTACTCAATGGCATGACCTCTAGTTAAAAAAAAAATAATTAAAAAAAAATTACATCAAGCTAGATTTAATTTATGGTTACATGAATAAACATTAACCTCAAGGGCTCACTTTAGTGAGTACGGGCATGGCAAACCCGAGGTACCAGATGATGGACTATGCCTTACTTCATGTAATATACATCTGTTATATTATTCTGTAGACTGGTCCCTCCCCTTCTTTCTTTGCTTCTTTCTCCTCTCCTTGCTCCTTCCCCCTGATGCTATTAGAGTATTCGAGGGCTAGGGGTCAATCTTTCCTACCTTGCTAAGTCATTTCGTCTTATGCAGCCACCGAAGGAGGCAAGCTAGCCTCAATAGGTGTCGGTCCCAAGCCCAGATAAATGGCGAGGGTTGATGTCAGGAAGGGCATCCGGTCGTAAAACTTCACTGCCAGCTCTAGCTATGATATGAGTCAAAGAGAAAATGATATAAGGGCTAGGGCGTACCCCTTAAGCAACACACAGCCACATCGCCCTACAGTTGCGAGAAGTGGACGAGGGCTACCGCATCAAGGGTGGGTACGGTTAAAGAAGTGAGCCCAGCAGGTGGAGAGGATGTTGCAAGTGGGAACACTGAATGTTGGAAGCATGACTGGAAGGGGAAGAGAGGTGGCAGACATGATGAGGAAGTTGGACATTTTATGTGTGCAGGAGACAAGGTGGAAGGGGGGAAAGGCAAAGGAACTGGGAGATGGATATAAATTGTTCTACTCTGGAGTGAATAACAAGGGAAGAAATGGTGTAGGAATTGTGGTGTGTGGCAGAATGAAGGGCGAAGTACTGGAAGTGAGTAGAAGGAATGACAGGATCATGCGAATGAAATTGGGTCTTGGAGAAGAGCGGGTGGTCGTATTATGTGTATATGCCCCGCAAGTTGGCTGTACAGCAGAAGAGAAAGATGAGTTCTGGAATGTGTTAGATGAAGAAATGAGGGAACTGGAAGAAAACCTCACACCACCATCCTTCACAAAAAAATAAGCTTAATTAAAACTCTTCAAGACAGAGCATACAATATCTCCAGCACACAAGAAAGATGTAATGAAGAACTAAAATACTTAACACAAAATCCTCCAACAGAATGGGTATGAAATAAAAACCATAAAGAGAATCCTTAAAATGCCTCCAACTAACAACACAATAAAACAGAATTACAAAAATGCAATCTCGCTTCCTTATATCAAAAATGTTACAGGTAAGCTAGCCAAATTAATGAGCAAATACAACATAAAAGTAGCCTTCCTTCCTATGGAAAAAATCTCAAGATTCCTACATCCACCAAAACCACCTCCTCATCCTCTTAAAAAACCAGGAGTCTACAAAATCCATTGTTCTTGCAGGATTTGCTACGTAGGACAGACAGGAAGATCTGGAGAAACATGCATGGCTGAATACCAAAAAGATGTACAATACAAAAGAGAACAAAAAACGGGTCTTGCTTTCCATACCACTTCCACTGGACACGATGTACTCTGGCAAAAAACGACGATGTCATACATAGAAAACAACAGTTATATAAGAAAATTTAAAGAAACTGCTAACATGCTGAAAAACCCAACCCAATGCAATAAAAATCAAGGTTTAATTCTCCATCAAGTGTGGTCAGCTCTAATAAAAAATATACCTCGGACTGTATGAACGAGAACAAGAACATGTGACATCGTCCAGTATTGTTCAACTTCGATAATGTTTTATATCTGCATTCTGTTATTTGAGTTTATGAATAGCCAGACGGTTATGGTTTGTATTTACTAATTCTCTTGTTTAAACTTTAAGTTATACTATTTACCCCCTGAAGATATAAATCCTACGATTTACGAAACTTGTCAGGAACTATAATTTCAGTATTTTATATAACTGAATAATAAAAAATGTGGTGTAATCACCGAAATATATCTTTTGAACCAATTAGCCACAGAAGTCTATGCCTGCAAGTAATTTTTTTTTCCACTAGAGGTCATGCCAGTGAGAAGCATGTGATCAAATCAGTTTCTCTAGCATTCAGTTTGAAATGTAATGCAGCTTGTCTTGTATATTTATGTATGCTCCAGATGATGATCTTGATATGAAGATCAAAACATTGGATAATAAAAAGCGTTATCCATAATTTCAAAAATGAAAGTGATTAGAAGGTCATTGACAGTCAACTTGGACAATTGGAAAATTGTCACTTAATCAATGGCTACCAATATGACTAGGCTTACATCATCCACCTTTGGACTTGGCATGGAAACCAATCCACACCAATCTTCAATAGAGCAGCAAAAACTGGTTTTCTCTCTCTCACTCACACACACATACACAAAAAAAAAAAACTACTAGTTCTTTATTTACCTTTTTACCTTTGACAATGCTGAAATGGATCAAGACCAGATCTCTCTTCTCAAACTGACTCTTACTTCTAGCCTTTCTTGGAAAAATAATATCACATCACATTTTCAGCTTCAAAAATAACTTAGTATCATTTTTTCACATGCAGGTGTTTTTTGGGACCCTGTTATTTCCCCAACCATGTTCTTCCTTTTATATACAAAGTGTGACAATTTAATTCCCAGAACGGTCACATAGTGTTGCCCATGCAGTGATTTGGTTGGAGTCACGCGAGTAATCGTGATTGTGCGTCTTTTAATTAATGCATGCGTAAACCTCAAACTGATAGAGCCATCTGCTAGTTGGCTATTGCAAAAAACATTACAGATCTGCATGTAAACTTTGGCATAACAATGTGCGATCGAAATTTGGAGCAGCGTGTTAACATCAAATTTTGTCTGAAAATCGGCAAAACTGCTACTGAAATGTTGGAGCTGTTGAAACTGGCATATGGTGTCGATGCTCTGAAAAAGTCAAGTATCTTTGAGTGGCATAAGAGATTCAAAGATAGGTGAGACGATGTGAATGACAACCCCAGATGTGGGCAGCCAAATACAAAAATGACAGATGCAAATGTGAACAGAGTGTGAGATTTGGTACAATCTGACAGACAATTAAGTGTGTGATTAATGGCTGATGAATTGCAAATGAATCGATAAACAGTCATGGTAATTTTAACTGAAGAACTGGGTATGTGAAAGATTTCTGTGAAGTTTGTGCCTCAGATCTTGATGGATGAACAGAAGCAGCGGTGGGTTCAAGTTGGGACTGATCTTTCTGCAAATAAGCACATGTTTCTGAGAGTAATTACGGGTAACGAAACCTGGTGCTTCCAGTACGACCCTGAAACAAAATGTCAGAGCATGCAGTGGAAAACCCAGAGTTTGCCACATCCGAAAAAAGCACGCATGTCACGTTTGCAGTTTAAGACCACGCTGGTATGTTGTTTTGATCACAAGGGGATAGTTCACTATGAATTCATTGAACAGGGACAAACGGTCAACCAACAATGCTATTTAGAGGTGCTGAAAAGATTACGAGATTCTGTTCGGAGAAAAAGACCCGAATAGTGGCCTGACATGTGGATCATCCATCACAACAATGCACCAAAACATAGTGCACTCATCGTGAGAGAGTTTCTGGCCAAAAAATCAATTACAGAATTAGATCATCCTATTTATTCACCCGACTTAGCTTCGTGTAATTTCTGGCTGTTTCCAAAATTAAAGTCCACTAAAAGAATGAAGATTTTCTGACATCGTTGATATATAGCATAATGTGATAAAAGAGCTCAAAAGTATTCTGGAAAAATAGTTCCAGGCCTGTCTCGAAAAATTGGGAACACCATCTAAACCAGTGTATAAATGCACAAGGGAACTACTTTGAAGACGACAGTAGCCACTAATGTATAGTGGCTACTTCCAAACGTAGGTTTTTTACAGGTACATTCCAGGAATTAAATTGTCACACCTCATATATATATCTGAGTTGTAAGTCAGCAGTTTGGGTTGAAGGAGGCACATGAAGATGGCATGATTTTAAATCATGTGTAAGACAAGGATGTACATTATTTCCACTGTTGTTCATCATCTATATGGATCACATTATGAAGAAAAGTGTTATTAAACCTGTTATCAAAATTGAAGATGCTGATCTCAGCTCTTTACTTTATGTAGATAATGTTATATTCCTAAATAAAAGTAGCTCACGTCTGCAGCATTTCCTGACTCAAATAACTACTGTAATAAATTTGAATATGTATAAATATGAAAATAAATAAATAAATATGAATAAAGAAAATAAATATGAAAGATGGAAATGGACAACAGAACTAGCAACACGCACTGGTATGGTAAGTAGTCAAATGAATAAATTTATATGGAATCAAAGAAAATTTAGTCAAAACACTAAACTAGCTATACACCAGCCAATTTTAACTTATAGACTGGAAAGCTCAGTTAAAAATAAAACACTTGATCAGAGACTGAAGACCACAGATATGAGTGTTCTAAAAAAGATTAGGGGAATGAACAGATGGCATTCATGGCAATATCATATTAAAAAGGAGGTTATTAGGAAAGATCATGACATTGTTGCATTGAGAAATGTGTTAGCAGAGCTAATCACAGGTGGAATGACCACTTAAACAGAAAAGAGTTGCTAGAATGGCAGGAAAAAGACCCAGAGGAAGACCAAGATTTAGGTTGATTGTTACAGTAAAAAGTGCCTTAGAAGAGAGCAATATAAGATCTGATAATATTAGTCTTCACAGATAACAGATAAATTGGAGGAAAATTGTTGATATTAAACCTGTTATAATATCATGTACACCCCCCCCCTCAAGGGTGTAGGTCATGAATTTAATGATGAATTTTTCTTTGTTGTAGACAAAAGCACTGTTTGCAATTAAGTTCAAAAACATAATAAGCAACCTGATGTCCACGATCACACAATCAATTCAATTAGTAGTGGTATAATTTTAAATATCCATAATCTCATTTTAATATTTGATTTTCATCTTTTCGGTAATTATTCATTCCAATAATATTTTTTCTATAATGAATAAAATTGAACAGTCTCAAATTTACAACAGGCCCACTAAATTTACCACTGCCATTCACAATTGTGATTGGATATCACACAGTATAGCAAGGATTCACTAAACTACAACCACTTTTTTTTTGTATTTACCTAACTGATTTTTATTATTTTTTTTAACAGAATGAAAACAATTACAACATTTATAATATCAAACCAATCATTTGTTCCTCCCAAAAAATAAGTGATTAATTTTAATAACACTTCAATGGGAGTATGCTATAAGCTTCTACCAACATTAAAACATACAACTGCATGAACACTATTACAATTACCAAAGAACTATTACAATTGTACATAAAAATAATAAAATGTTCCCAATTCTAAAAACAAAAATCATGAAAACTGCAACAGTGTGAACTACAATATGCATGCTTCGTGTTCTGAGAGTATGAAAGGAAATTTCAATTTCAAAACACGATACAATGGATTGTATGTTTGAATACTGAAGTATAATTGTTGTTATTCAGTTATACATGTGAGCCAAGTGAATTTTAAATAAAGTAAATGCTGCAGTTTGCTCCCTAATATCAGAACCAAAAGGAACGATGATGTGTAACATGTAAGAGGGCAACTACAAAGAAACAATTTGGTTATAAGCATTTCATGCAAATATAAGTACTTCTTATTTTTAATTTGATATTTAAAATTAGTATCAAAGAACAAAATAAATCATCTCAGTATCCCTATTCATGCTAACATCCATGCACACTGAAATATACAGTGGACTAAATTTGATTGCAACATAAGACAGTAACCATTTAGGAGGTGTTAGAATAATTGCATTATTATATATGAAATTAGGAAGCCTAAATTTAAGGAGATGCTAGGCATTGTGTGAATAATGGTTAGTGTGGATCTCAAGCAATTAAAATTCACACTTCATGGATATCCTAGATAGTAATAAAATATGACATTTATATTCACAGAAAGATCTTGAAAATTGTATTTTAGATTACATTAAAAATTTATCAGCATATCTTCTTTACCTTTTATATTTTGAATCATCAAAAGTTAACCTGTGAAACAAAAACAAATTTTGAAAACTTATCTGTAATTCTGCAGCTAATTCACTACACCAAAGGAACAAATAAATAAATAAAAAATATATATATATATATATATATATATATTTTTTTTTTTTAACTAGAGCTTCCACAGCCAGGATAAAGAATCTTCATTCTGGCTTTCAACTGAAAATGTGTTGGCTGGTCTCATATGGAGGTGGAGGGTTTTTTCCCCCCAAAAAGCAGAATTTTAATCTGCAAAACAGGTAAATAGGCCAAAAGAACACATGCAATTTATAGACATATATAGTTAACTGTCCTATCACATGCAGTATCAGATTTCTATGGCACTAAGTTTGTTGGCTGTGACAGGTCATTGAACTTAACACGAAGAGAAGATGATATGGGATGGGATTTTTTAACTGCTAATATTTCAGTTTTTGTGTTCAACATCTTCACAGCACAAATGGTTTGTGGCACAGTAGTACAAGAATTATAACTAGTGGGAATAATTTAAAATATTAACAAACGAATGTAATGAACAAGTTCTAACTGGTGCCACCTTCTAGTGAATTTTTTTTGAAAACTGAAGTAGAGTTTAAAAACGAATACGTGCTGAAATTCCAATTGAAGTAATATATATAGTTATATACAGGGTGTTCGGGATAAATTTGACATATTT
Source organism: Typopeltis vanoorti (assembly GCF_054136105.1). Classification (NCBI taxonomy): domain Eukaryota; kingdom Metazoa; phylum Arthropoda; class Arachnida; order Uropygi; family Thelyphonidae; genus Typopeltis; species Typopeltis vanoorti. Next base: position 143,819,588 of record NC_143557.1, on the reverse strand, counting down.
ATAATTAATTATATTTTTCCGTAAGTTACATGTATTAACACACACTTCTCTTCATTTAAAAGTTTGGACCCTTCTTCATTCATATACAAGATGTCAGAAAGGATGGATAGCTGGAACCCACCTGAATCATGGAAGAGAATAACTTGTATCATGATGATTCGTGCCCGCCATCAAAATAAGGATATTACGACTGCTGCCCAATGCTCCCTGAATACAGTAAAAACAATCAGGCATGAACTAGAGACTTGTAATGGTGACTACGAGGATGTAGCAAGAAGAAAGATCCCTAGCAGACGATCTGATTGCGTTCGTACAGCAGAATTCCTCGCAAATCTGCAGGAACAGGTGTTGAAGAACCCTGGCATTGGAATTCGGGCTTTGTTCGTGGAGTTGCTAACTGTAGTCAAGCCCTGGATAACAAGGGTAGCCAATGGTAGGCCGTATGTATGGCAGCAGGATTCGGCCCCTTGCCACACCTCTGGGAAAAGTCAAAAATGGTTGTCAGAAAATTTCTACGACTTCACCAGTCCAAATGTTTGGCCTCCAAACTCCCCAGACATTAACCCCATGGATTATTTTGTATGGGGCGCAGTTGAAAAAGACACCAATCGCACTTCCAGTAATACAAAAGCCCAGTTAATGGATAAAATTAAAACAGTTTTTGCGGCCCTTCCCAGGGAGACTGTAGCATCAGCTTGTTCGAGGTTCCGAAGCAGAATTGAAGCTGTGATCGATGCTAATGGTGGTTATTTTGAGTAAATCTTGTTGATAGTATTGTAATTAACTCTGCCTGTAATGTTTTTTTGTCAATTCATTAAATTTAATAGATACAAAGAAGATTTTCTTTTTCCTTACGAAACTGTCAAATTTATCCCGAACACCCTGTATAGGCTATAATGAAGCCAGTATCTTATGTCTGTTACGTCCATATTAAACTTTTATTCTTAATTATCTCGGTGGTTTAAGTCATTAAAATTATTGAACATGTTCATAAACCGAGTCAATCTGCATACAAATATAGGTATCCCTTGCTTAACGCGGGATTTGATTAACATGGCGAAATTAATTGCAGCAATCCCTTGATATACGTGGCAAGAGTTTTGATTAACACGCCTTTAAGCCTGCAGAGCTCGCAGCTGATCTGAGAGATACATGCAAAATGTTTAATATAAATATTCTTACACAATTCAGTGTATAACTTGGGGGTCATGAGTAGCTGTACATTCATATGTTACGAGTGATATTCCACACTGTTTTTTGCTGTCAGTTTGGTTTAACATATGTTATGCAAAGGTTTGTATATTTGACAGTAAATTGAATCTGAGAGATACTGCGACCTCCGACGTCAGTATAGTATGGTATAGTTTTTTTTTTTTTTATTCTTTGTTCAATAATTTCTAGATTGTAACTGAAAATAAATAAACCATCATGTATTACTGAAATAGAGAGCCAAAGGCTTATTTATCATACATGCCCTCTAGGAGATGTGCTTTACATTATGGAAAATACTAAGGAAAGTGATCTGGAGCTTACTCCTCCTTTACTATGAGTTGCCCATAAGGTTGCTTATGCTTGCATCTGCCGAAACTTTTAGTTTCTATATATTCGGCACAAAATTCTTGTAGGCTCTATATTCAGCTATGAAATAATGTTGGATTCAATATCCACTTAATTTGTACCATCATGTATTATATTTGCAGTGTTTTTTCTTTATGTTTTATTGCTTGTTTGCTGAGGTCTGGAGAGCCATTTTGCTTGTCATTGTAGAATTTATGCCGATAAGAAAAAAACTAAAACTGTTCAAACGACTCTTGATAACTTCTTTTGATAAAAAAATTGCAGTAAATAATGTAGGTACAAGTATTTATTAAACATTTGCTTTGCATTCATATTTTATCTTTCCTAAAAGAGTACCATATAAAACAAAATTATTAATACAGTAATCGATCATGGACGAATTGTAAATTTTTACCATTGATTATTAGATTTGATTAACGCGATTTTGATATAACTATACATTTTTTTTTTAGTCAGGAAATTATTGACTTTTTTCGTTATCAGAGGTGAATACTTTTTAGAATTTTTTGTTATTGTTTAATTGCTGAAAACTGATGATAAAGATATTCTAGATGTCTGGAGTGATTACTTTGAAAGATTTCTAAATAAAACAAGCAGTGACAGCACAGTGATACAAAACACTCAATAGGAATGCAATCAGGAATATACGGTATGGTGCAAAAACAACCAGCACTGAACTTCACATGTTTCAGTACTGTTCAGCGAGATTCAGTACTGTTTTTTTTTTATGCCATTCTTAAAGTAGAAAAAGCCACCAAAACCTAAAATGTGGAATGACAGCTGGGGTAGATGACATTAGAGCATAAATGAAGTATGGAGGTATAAAAGTTTTACAGTCACTACAATCCATAAATCAGAAGGGTTTGCCAGAGAGTCAAATTTCATATGACTGGAGTAGAGTTCTCATATTACCATCGAAGAGGGAAATATAACTTGATGTGAGAATTACAGTGGAATTTCTCTACTAAATGCTCCAGGTAAGATTTATGCAAGTGTACTTGAGAAGAGACTAACAAAAATTGTAAAAGAAATCATGGGAATTTAACAAGAATCTGTATTTAGATTTTGTAGATGTGGAAAGGTATAATATAAGATCTTTTGCCATATGATAAGGTGGCAAAAGAAAACCCATTCAAAAACTACAGTTATATGGTGTAAATAGGATTTATATCAGGCAATATTAGTCTATATCTGAGTTGTAAGTCAGCAGTTCGAATTGAAGGAGGTACATGAAGATGGCTTGCTGTTAAATCATGTGTAAGACAAGGATGTACATAATCTCCACTGTTGTTCATCATCTATATGGATCTTATTATGAAAGAAAGTGTCATTAAACCTGTTATCAAAATTGGAGATGCTAATCTCAGCTCTTTACTTTATGCACTGTTGTTCATCATCTATATGGATCTTATTGGATCTTATTATGAAAGAAAGTGTCATTAAACCTGTTATCAAAATTGGAGATGCTAATCTCAGCTCTTTACTTTATGCAGATGATTATATTCCTAAATAAAAGCAGTTCAAGTCTACAGCAGTCCCTGACTAACTCAAATAACTACTACACCGCAAGGTAAAAGAGGGTAAAAGGAAGATGAGATGAGATAAATTTGGTATGAAAATCATCATTAAAAAGACAAAGACAATGAAAACAAGCAGAAACTTCAAAAATATCAACTGCATTCAGAATTAAAAAACTACAGAAGATGTAAAACATTTCAGCTATTTAGATACAATTTTTAGTGAAGATGGAAAATTAAATATGGAAATGGACAACAGAATTAGCAACACACACACACACTGGTATGGTAAGTAGTCAAATGAATAAATTTATATGGAATCAAAAAGAAATTAGTCAAACACTAAACTAGCTGTATAAGACCAATTCTAATCTGGCTAGCTGTATTCAACCCAATTTTAATTTATGGATCTGAGAGTTGGGTTAGAAATAAAACATGACATCGATGGCAGTATCATATTAAAATGAGGATATTAGGAAAGAACTTGGTGTTGTTAGCAGAGCTAATCTGAAGTATGGTTACTTAAATAAAATGTTTTATATGTTTAAATTAAAATGTTTAAATAAAATGTTAAATAATATGGTTACTTAAAAAAAAAGGTTAGCAAAACAAGCTTTTTTTTTGGTAAAATGGCAGGAAAAAGACCCAGAGTACGAATCTATGTGGATTGATTCGTATGATGAGCCTTAAAGACATAAATATAAGATCTGATAATATTGGAGTCTTGACAGATAACAGACTAATTTGGAAGAAAATTACTAATAGGAAGTAATGTAATAATATAAGTTTTTCATGTAGTACTGTTGTAATGTCCTGTACACACTCTGAGAGTATTATTATTACTATGTGACACCTCTAGGGAGTCCAAAGACTCATCGAGGGAGAGTGTGCCAACAGCATCGAATGACTGAATCCCTTCCAACTACTAACCATGCTCGAACTTGCTTAACTTTTTGCAAGCCATTAGTAGCAGAGGCTCTACTAATCAACCGACCTTTGCTTAATAATAATAATCATGAGTTTGATTCTAGTCGCCAACTAGACGAACTTTTTTTCTAAGCCTTTTTTCGACCAGTTCCCGAGTTAATCGATCTCTGGCATGGGCAAGTGGGTTTTTTTCTCCCAAAAACTTGGGTTTTTCATCCTGTAAACTCAAGAAAATCAACTGTAGAACCCAGACTATTTTCAGATATTAAAAATATTGTGTTAGGGTTAGGTACCATAAGATGGAAGCATTTGTTGAGCCATCTCTTCACTGCATGACACTTAATTAGTGATAGCCTTGGGCCTGTTATCTCTGATTGGCTACCAGTGGAGATTGAACTGCCCTCTCAGTCTCCAAAAGTTAGATAGGGCTAAAATGGCCTCACCTACTCCCATATGGGAATAAAAGGCATTAGCTGATGAAGATGAATATCAAGATTTTCTACATGAGTTTTCTATTCTCATATTTCTTACTATGCTTGTTTACATTATTCCAATTTTGAAACAAACATGGAAAATTCAATGATATTCTTAGCATGTACAGAACAAGTACATTTCAGCTCTTGAGGCAAATTTTTTAGTGAAGATGATTGCCATAGCATTGAATAAATTTATATGGAATAAGAGAAAAATTAGCCAAACTACTGAAGTAGCAACTACTGAAGTTTTCAAACCAGTTTTATTTTATCAATCTAGAGTTGCATTAGAAAACTAGACACCATAAACACGAGTACTCGGAGAAAAATAGGGGAATGAAGAGAGGGCATCAATGCAAAAATAATATTTTTTTAAAAAAATTAGATATTAAAACTAGACATTTTTAATAATCAAGAATGTGAGCAGTACTAACGTAAGGTGGCACAGTATATGCAAAACAACAAAATAAGCGTTGCTGAAAAGATGGCAGATAAAACCTAATTACAACTAAGATCAGTTGATTGTTGTTAGTATTATGTAGAAATCTGTTGAAAGTTTTTCACTTGGTTATACTATAAATTAAAGATACCAAGAAATTATATATTTGGTTTAATCCATTATCCAAGTATAAACAAACACAGTTTGCACCTGAAGTATCTTCAGGACTGGGGCAAGTGATGTGAAGTCATACCACTTTTGCCATGAGTTGCCCCACTCCTGAAGATACTTCGGGTGCAAACTTTGTTTGCTTACACTTGGATAATGGATTAAAATAAGTATATAATTTCTTGGTATCTTTAATTATGTAGAAATGTTAAATGTGACAATATTGGATACCTGACAAATAACAAATTAATCTGGAAGAATGTTGCTAGGAAGCTGATAATAATGCAAACTAAATTATGTAGTACTATTAATATCCTAACAAACAGAGAAGCTCTTGAGAAACAAGTGTATCTTAATGGAGAAAGAATTGAGGAAGTCAGCAAGTTTGAGTACCTGGGATCCATTATTAATGTGAAGAATTGCTGTTCAGAAGATGTCAGAAAAAGGTTAGGAATGGCTAAAACAACATTCAGAGACCTGTCTAAAATCTGGAAGGATGGATCTATCTCCATGGGAACAAAGTTGAGGATTTTAGATGCAGTTGTTTTTCCAACAGCGACTTATGGATGCGAGACTTGGAAACTAAAGAAGTCATATAAGAAACGGATATCTGCTTTTGAGATGTGGTGTTACAGAAGGCTGTTGAGGATATCATATACTGAAAGGCGTACAAATGAATGGGTATTAGAAAAGATTAGTAGAACTTTAAGGCTCCTTAAGGATATTGACAGAAGAAAGTTAAAATATTTTGGACACATAGAAAGGATGGAAGGAGGACTTCTCAGAACAGTAATAGAAGGTAAAGTTCCTGGAAAAAGAGGCAGGGGTAGACCATCAATGAGATGGATGGATGGCATGTGTGGAGTGACTGATCTTCAGAGAGTTGAAGCTGCCAGAAAAGCAAACAACAGGACTACATGGCGAGGCCTGATGCGGAACATCATCGAGCATCGGAGTGACCATACGGCATCTGTAGATGCCCAGTGAACATAGAGAGATTAGTATCCTGTACATTTGTACAGGATACTATAACACTAGATTAGCAAAATAACATCCTGTGCATACCATCTCATTCATTGATTATAGATATCTAAAATGATTATGATCTTATCACCCTCTACATTTATTGACCTATAATAACCTCCCACTAAATATTGTGCTGCCCACTAACCAATATTAACTTATTGAGTCCAAATCCTAGTAAGACCAATTCCTAATTAGACGATTAAATTAGAATCTAATTAATTCCAAGTTCTATTTAGGATTTTAGGATATACAGCCTTTTATTTCTAATTTCATTGTCGCATTAGTGCACACGCTTATTTTTTGGATTATACCTCTAGGTATAACAGATACCTTTGTGACAATAATGAAATATCAGTTTAGTTAGTAAATCTAATTCAATTATTAATCTTCAGACATATGCATTCACAAATTAAGCATCATTATACTGATTTCTCAACTAAAAGGTTGAATCCTACTGTATGCATGGATGCTTTGTGAGTGGCAAATTTTATTTACATTCAATGAATGAACACTGGAAGGAACATCTGGGATACCAAATTTTGTTTATTTATATGGTATGGTGAAAAAAAAAAAAAAAAAAAAAATACGGAACTTCAAGACATCTTCAGTACATGCAGTATGAGATATGCCATTCAACTGCATGCACATCAATAGAAGAGCACATGTAGAGTCTATGCTATTACATTTAGCCATAGCAATAGTGTTGATGCTGGAAGAAAAGACATTTATTGTTGAGCATTATTTCATTCATACAGATTTAGCAGAGCAAATGGTCCAAGCCTGACATATTTTTGAGCAGTTTGTTTGTTGTTTCCATAAGCATGTCCCAAGCAATAGTGCCATCATTACCTTAATCAAGAGGTACCGACATACCAGGAGTGTTCTGCCACAATGCAAAGGACATTTGAGGGAGACCACAAACTGTTAACACAAACGAGAATCACAAGCATGTGTTACAGTCTCTGAAAAACAGTCAACACCAAACAGTGGTAAAACTTGGGATACCAAAGCAGTCAATACAGAAAATCCTTAAAGAGCTGGGTGCCTTTTTGTATGTCATTCAGGTGGGTCAGTGTTTAACAGCAATGGATTACGCTGCAAATCTGGGAATACTGTACACATATGCTGGCCAATGTCTATGAAGATCCATCCCTCTTACATAATGTTTGGTTCTCGGATGAAGTGCATTTCCATCTAAGCAATCATGTAAACAGACGAACCTCAAGGTTTCTTCATTTCTAGAGACCTGAATTTGTCCAAGAGAAACTTCTTCACAGCAAGAAGGTCACCGCATGGTGTGCAGTTTGTTTCCAGCAAGGCATATTTGGGGCCTTACTTCATTGAAGAGGGTGGTGTAACCGTTATCTTGAATAGAAAATGTTACATCGATTCATTCACCCAGGATTTGCATAGGATGTGTTATACAAAAAACATTCCATTTCATATAGGTATTCCAAAAGGACAGAGCAACCTGTCATGCATCATGTGGTTCTAGAGCTTATTTATCAGAAGACTTTCCCAGGAGGCTCATTTCAAGATTCACAGAATCCCATACCCTTCACATTCTCCTGATCTCACATTGTTTCATGCCTTCATTTAGGGTATGTTGAAGGAATGGGCATCATCATGACTCACCTTAAACCTTGATAAACTAAGGGATAAAATTATGCAATATGTCCAGCAGATGTCCCAAACCTTGTTCTCCAAGATGACAAGGTGCCCATTTCAAGCACGTAATCTACTGTCATTAATGCTTTATTTGACCAAGATTCCACCAATAGTTGTGGATTTACATATTATCAGGTGTAAACATATATTTCTTTGTTAATAAACCTGTTTACTCCATAACATATATCGTTGTAGTTATTTGGTACTTTTTTTATTTTATTATTTTTTGGGCCATACTGTATTAGACAAATTTATTAAGATATCTCATCTAATTAGAGATAAGTCAACTATATATTTATAATAAAAAAAAATAACCTTTACATAACTGACATTTCTATCTATTATGATATTTTTTTTTCTAAAATTATAATCTGCTAAGAACTTCATACCATCTTCCTCCTAAATTTAATTGTGTTAATGCCATTAACAGCATTTTATTCTGTCTTCGTGTGAAACTCTTCTATTCAAAAAATCAGCATGAGAAGGAGATGTTATTATGGTTAAATTCCAGTCAAGCCATGCAGAAGACACAGCATGCTAAAACACATGATGAATCACTTACAGAATTCTCACTGGTCTCTCTTGAAGACAGAATACTTGAGGAATGACCTAGTGAAGGAAGGATTAGTTTTATATATTAAATGCAAAAATAGGCTAAAAATAATTATTCTTGTAGATAGACTTATACGTTGGTGATACATAATTGTTAATTTTAAAGAAAGACAACGTATGCTATTATATTAATTAAATAACTTTAATTAATACTTCCTATATTTCGGTAATGTACATTACCATCTTCAGGGAACATAAAAATCAATGAAATGTGCATGCAGGCTTAAAATAAATCTTAAAATTTACTATAATTTAGTAAACTAACCACCTGAAACGAGAAAAGTATAACTGTTACTTTTCTTTTTTTACAACATACATTACATACTAGAATTCTATATATGCATGAGAGACTTCTTTGAAATATCATTAGAATGATATTTCAAATAAGTCTCTCATATCAGATCAGCAAACTGGTTATATTTCCTTTCTTCTAATAATCAGACTAATCCTTGCTGCAACACTAAGAAAGGTGAGCTGAGGAGGAGGATAGCGATTGCAAATGAATCAATAGGCAAGTTGTGCAGAAGGAATGATGTGGAGTCTGTAGACCAATCAAATGAATGTGATGGATGGATAGATGAAAGGGCTTATATAATGCTGATGGACTAAACTTAAATGGATTCAGAGTCAAGTATCTTGAGAAAGCTTTGTTCATTGAAAGTGTGAAAGCACAAGGGTAGGAAAACTAAAGCTATAATAGATGCAGGTAAGTATGTGTGAAGGCACTTATAAGGTTAGTGAGTGTGAATAAAAGTGAGAATGATAAAAAAAAAAAAAAATCTAGTCTTTCCAGTGACAAAATTGAATGGGATAGTCCCTATTCACTTAAAGTTACCAATATGGGTAACTTAGATAACAACAGATGATGTAGTTACAGGGATAGAATGTACAAAGCATAGTATTATCAGGGAAAATAGAGAAAATAGGATGGGTGAGAGGTCACTGCTGCTGATAACAGATAAATGCCAACCAAAAAGATAGGAAATCAGGAAAACAGGTATGAGAATGACAGTGTAATTAAAGCAATCTCATGGGAGATGGAAGACAAAATATATAGTGGTTGCTGCTATAGTTCAAGGATGTGGAAGACATACATCAGCAAATTTGCATTAGTGAAGGTTGTGTAATTATTATGGAAGACTTTGATTATGGAAGCATAGATTAGAAACAGAAAAGATCACATGGCAGGAAGGATTGGGAATTTATTCATCTACTAAAAGATAATTAATAAGGTATCAAGACTTGAAAGGTTGGATCTGGTCATAACCAAGGTGGCTACATTCCCTTCGATCAGGCCGAATGAGAATGTGATCTTGACTCGGAAGATTGCTTAGATGAATGAGCAGAATCATCAAGCAGGAGCTCCAAAAAATGTTGTGGAGAGTACATAAGGAGAAAGGTGGCTGTCATTGAACTCATGAAAATTACAAGGCTCAGACAAGAAATGTGACCTGCACTGAACAGAAGGCAAAATCAGATTATGAGATGAAATTAGCTGAGCAGGCCCAAGGAAATCCAAAAGAGTTTTCTTTCACTAAGTAGCAAGTAAAAGGAAGAATGACTATGGATAGATCACATTAATAAGCATGCCCATGGTGTAGTGAGATGACAAACTTTGCAACAGTCTATCATCCAAATAAGGATATTACTGTGAAAGGAACTGATGTGAGATTTTACATGACACCTGCAAGCAGTCCAAGGACTCACTGTGGGAGAGCATATTACTCCACTATACAACTCACCGTCTCCGCTACTTAAATCCTCCAACTACACAATGACACTACTACCATCAACACAAAAAACATCTACATCCCACCACCACCACCATCAACATTATTTTGTGTCTGTACATGAGATGAAAAACCTGTTCCAGGAGGGGGAAAACCCTGATACCTCAGTATGAGATTGACAAACTCAGTTCTTTTCCAATTGAAGGGGTGGGGGGGGGGCATTGTTCCATCATTTTTCCAATAGTGCCACAGAGGCACAATTGGAAGAACTCTTTATAAGGCCTTAATACATCCACATCTGGATTACTGTGCTCAAATTTGGTCACATGGGGTTTCTAGTGTTATGAGAAGGTGGTGGTGAGGATCCCAAGGTGGGATCCTCTCCACCATTAAAAACAAGTTTTTTTTTTTTTTTTCAGAATAACAGAAAAAAGACCTAGAGAAAGAATATAATATCTGACAATATTAGAGTCCTGACAGATAACAGATTCATTTAGAGGAAAATTGTTGACAATTGATGTAAACTTTCATGTATTATCATCATCCATTTCCTGATATGTATGGGGTGTTCAGGCTACTATAGCAGCACTATGTAATTAAGTTCACATTATTATTAATCTTTTATAAATAATTTTGCTCCAAATTAGTCTAATACTTGTCATCACTCCAATATTGTTGTGTCTAACATTTCTGTCTCCTAAAACACGGAATCAATCTGCCTAGATCTTTATCTTCAACTTGCTCTTTCATGTTGGCTGGGACATCGCCCCAGCCAGCATAAAATCTCATCAAATTGTACCATCATATGTATTTCAGGTATAAGCCAACAGAGAATACTATTTGGCAGCTATGTCCCAAATTGCTAGCACATCCTCATTCATTCAGTACCCAGTGGATACCTACTAACAGTGTGTACCATGTGAATGTGAACCAGACATTACGTCAGAAAACCCTGTCAGTTCTCTGCATTTCTTAAAGGTGATATGGAGGTCTCCTCCAAGTTATCCGACTTTCACCCTTAAGCAACCTCTCAGTAAAATACTGCAAAGGTATTTCACAAGGAGAATTATAGTATAACTAAACAGAGTCATCTGAGATAATTAGCCTTATACTGTTATAAATTATGATATACAAGTCAGATTTTGTTTTTTGATACTTACATTTTTAGAATAAAATAAAAACATTGGTTCATAACATGATATTTGAAATAGTTAAAAATTCCATAATTAAATAAGTTGCACATGAACTACTAATTTTTTATACATTATGTGACCAGAATAATTTTTTTCTGGAAGCAAAATTAATGTTGAATGCTGCAAGATTTTACAATGATAATTCTTGGTTTTGAATTAATTATAATATTTCATTAAAATTAATGTTAATATAATATTGTTAATACAATTAAAATTAATTACAATATTTCAATTTAATTATAATCAACTTACAAAGGATTCAGAGAACGATAAAATGAACTTCAATTGACATAAAAATTTGCATTTATCAGCATGTTAGTGTGCAGTGAACAGACAAACGTAACAAGAATGAAGTGTAAACACTGCTGTTTGAAAAAGAACTCCGGGATTTTCAAGGAAATTTATTTTGTGACATTTTGAAGCAGAAATGTATGTAGCATATGTTATCAAAGTCTGATTACCTGTTAGTGTAACTCAATGTGTGCACAATTTACAGCCCTACAAACATCAAAATGGAATTCCACCTCAGACCACACTCAGGTAAGTATATCCATAGGAATTGCTTCTATGGTTGCTGTTATTTTATGGCATAGGTGGGCAAGGGACTGGATTTTTTCTTGATACACAATGTCTTTTACATAGCCCCAAAAGAAGAAATCCATTGGAGTCAAATTGGGACTGTGCGGTGGCCAAGCAATGCGACCTCCTGTACCTATCCATTTTCCTGGGAATCAGTTGTTGAGCACACAGATGCTGCATAATGTGGCAAGTCCCCATCCTGTTGGAAAATGAAGCCCTCCACATTCTCAATCTGGGGAAACACAAAGTTCTCTAGCATATCCAGGTATGCCACGCTCGTAATCGTCTCCTCGTGGGAAAAAAAAAAAATGGCTCAACAATGCGATCATGCCTGATGCTGCACCAGACCTTGACTTTTGGAAAAACTCCGCCAGTTCATGCAGATTTTCTGACCCCCCACACCTGACAATTATGGCGATTCACAACTCCATACACATGAAACATTGCCAATCATAAAATATGAAGGTAGTGTTAAATAGTGAATGAAGCTATGTTATGTAATTTATTATTTTTCATTCACATTTAACATTGCTTATTAAATATTAATCATGGTTTATATAAAATTGTTTATTATTCTTTAATTAAGAATTACTAATTAAATATTTACTCAAAATCTGACCTGCTATTAACTTATAAAATAATAATATGTTTAGAATTTTGTATAACTAAATATATGTGGTGTAACGTAAAGTGTTAATTTATATTTAACTGTATACGTAATCAAAAAGTTAAAGAAGTAGCTTAAATATTCTGTTGTTTTTATTTGTGAAATATTTAATGTTATGTAATCACTCATGAATAATAATAGACCATACATTACATTAGCGAAATGTTTACGTTTAGTCTGTTGTCATGGAGACGCACGCGTAAACAACCACGAGTGGAGTAGAGCGTGGCGTTTGAACATAAGGTGGGAGTGAAGGTCATAGATAGATAGATAGAGAGAGAGAGAGAGAAAGCAGAAAGAGAAGGAAGACAGGGAAGGGAGAAGAATTATTATTAAGCGAGTGAGGAGAGAGTTTTGCAGAACCAAGATTATAAAATCCTGAGGGCAGAAATTTATGAGTATAGTGTTCGGAAGTGAACCTATAAGTAGTGAAACATAAAGTTTAATGTTATAAGCGAAATCTGCTGTTGTTATGAAGAAAGGTTGATGCCGTAATCAGATAAAAGGAAACTGGACAGTCAATGCGAAAATTCTGATTAGTTCCAGTTAATCTGGATTACGATTAAATTCTATGTTGCCCTAGGAAAAGGTTATATTGATTACTTGGAGAAAAGTGAACAGGAAAAGATATTAGTACCTAATTACTGTTGTTTGGAATAGTGAAGTGCGACTTACAGTAATACAGTTTAAACTATGGAGAATATTTGTTATGTGTGTTCCGCTAATGTTAATTAAGTTAATTCATAAGTGCTCTCTCAATAATTTGATGTATTGAAGAATTTGTCTGGTAAGAGTAGTTGTATAAGTTTCTCTATTCTAGCATTAACTGTAATATATTTCCAATGCTCAAGGTCCGGGAATATATTCGCTTGGAATATAGCTTACGTAGTTTATTGCCTGCTGTGAATATAAACATTGAGCTGATAGATTTGTGAAGACTGAATAAAATGTGAAATTGTTATATTTACTTGAGATAAGAAGATTTGTGTTTTTGAGACTGTGAATAGTATGTGAAAGTTAGAACATTGAATTAGCATCAGTGACCTAAGAAGATGTGTTAAGTTAATTGTATAGTTCCATTTTAAAATAGAGTTCTTGTATTTGTTAACCATATCATATATTAAATGTTTTATTTTGTTGATCTAAATATTGTGTTTGCCTGAATTCCTTATTATTGCACCGTTCATAAATATTCGAATCGTGCGGGAACCCCAAGTAAAAATGATGATAGATGATTCGGCCTAATGAGATGACTGCTAACTTAATTTAGAACTGATCCTACTATTTATATAGACTAATCTAAGAATAGGGTGGCGCAGTATAAATATAAATTTCCCTACTTTTGGATCGGTGATCATTTCGTAATTAGTTGTATTATTCATAAAAGTGACTTGAAACTAGATAGATTTAGAACACGACAGAAAAGAGTCGTCACGACAGTAGTTATATTCAGCAATGAGGTCTAACATGGTGGTCACCAACTGAACTCTTGGTTCAGTTGGTGACCACCATGTTAAACAAGCTGCAGTTTATAAGCATGAAGTTTCAATCTCTTGTGAACAACATCATGCACTGTGCTTTTAGGAATGTTTAACTGACGACTCACACTATGAACCGAATGAGGAGGAAGGAGAGAGGAAGTGGGCAATCATAAGCAAAACCACAAATAAGATTTCAGGTCAGTGAGAGGTCATTAGTGTATTAAAGGAAGAGCCTTAGCAAAATGATAGAAGGGAATCATAAGAAGTACTTAATGATTAAGTGCTTAGCAAGAATGTCTGAAAATAAAAAGCCAGCCATCAAATTGCAAATGGCAGAAAAACAACCATAGAATGAAGGCTGTGAAGGTTCTCCATACCAGAGTTGTTCAAATGCTTGCGTTCCCATAAACACATATCCAGAAACTGATGAATAAACAAGCAGAACCCCTGTGGATTCATACGGGTGATTGTAAATTAAATAGTGTACTTCCAGGTGATGAAGAGGGCTATTGGGTCTGCTCGTTATTTATGATAAGATAAAAGAGAGTGCAACGAGAAGCAGTTATCAGTAGACATTTATTATTATGACCTCCAGGGAATCATGGACTCATTGAGAGAGGCCATACATCCCCAACATCAGCTACCATACTTTCTCTTAAACTCATTCACACTAGATGTACTCACTACAACAGGCTAACTGTGCCACCTGCTCACAGTTCTATGAGAGAAAACTCTCACTCTCACCCTTTTCTTGACAGCATAAAACTTAATTTCCACGATGCTCCTTTGTCCTCATCCCGCTTCCAAATAATAAAAAATTTTATTAACTGATATCCTATAATTCCATCTCAAAAGTTTATAGAACTCTATCATATCATTCCTCTTTCTCCTGTCTACCAGTGTCTGCAGTCCACATATGCTAATTCTATCCTCATAATCTACATTCCATAATTCTGAATCATCTTTGTAATTCTTTTATGAAGAAGCCTTTCCACAGCTTCTTTATCCCTTTGGAACCAAGGAAACCAAATCTGTGAATAGTAGCAGAGGTAATTATATTTCAGGAAATAACATTGTATACTAAAATATTAATTGTAACAACTTTAATTAATCCTTTCCTATATTTCAACAATGTTACATTGCCATCATCAGGGATCACAAAAACAATGATATGTGTGCACAGGCATTAACATTGGGCAAATGAGGCTAAAGAAAGGTAACCAAAGTTGGGCCTAGAGTCCTAAATGGCATCCCATAGTGAGTTAGATTGTGTGGTCTTGGCCACTGAGCAGAAGATCTGAGGATGAGTGCACCCAAATTTATTGCGGTTTGAAAAGTTTTTCAGGGCTGAGGCAGATTCAAGGAATAGACTCTCATATTTGTATTTACTGCATTGTAATAGAGTGGCTTTCTTCCAGTGTACCCTGTGGTGGGTGTCCAATAATGGTGGAACCAGATATAGTCCTTGCATTCAGAAATTCTAATACTGATTGTCCCCTACCTGTTTGGTTATAGTAGGACAGTTTACAACTGCAAGGGACCTGATTGACACTTCGTAGGTCTAGAAAATGTTGAGGGAATGGAGCAGATAAGTGATTCCAATTTTTTTACGTGATCTGAAAGTGGTTGAAAGGTTATATTTCCTGAGGATTTCTGTTAATTTTTCAGTTGTGCCCCCAGATACATGGAATGGTGAGAGATCTTGAGTAATCTCTGCTCTGAAAGGGAAGAGGAAGAAGTTACAGTTACAGGGTTTTAATATTTGCAGCCATTGATTAAAAAAGTTTGAGAATATGGTCAACTTCAGTAGTTAGGCCCTGTTATATAGGATTTTTTATAATCCCATACTGTTGGGAGTGAATGCTGGTGAAAGTATATATACCTGTATGTGTGAGTTTTCTGTAAATGGAAAACAGCAGGGATCCAGACTAGATCTCACATTCATAGATCCATATCTAGGAATGGGAGACTTGTTATTTTCAATTTCTAAAGTAAACTGAATCCTAGGGTGTTGATGTGTTAAAAACATGTGGAGCATATCCAGCCATGCATCTGTTTATGCATCAGTATAGGATTATAAAAACCCTATACAATAGGGCAAAATTAATCAGTTCTGATAACAGTGTCCTAACTGCTGAACTTGAGCATATTCTCAACATTTTCTTAACAAATGGCTACAATAACCAAAAAATATTAAAATCCTGTAATGCAATCCCCCTTCCCCTTCAGAACAGAGATTACTCAAAATCTATCACCATTCCATATCTGGGACACATCCAAAAAATGAACAAAATCATTTTTACAGACCACATGAAAAATTGGCATCCCTTATCTGCTTCACAAAAGACCAGCCACATTCCCTAGACCTACCAGGTCCCTTACAGTTGCAAACTATCCTATTATGACCAAACAGGCAGGACAGCCAATATATAAGAATTTCTGAACAGAAGAACTACATTTGGTTTCACCATTACAGCCACTCAGAACTTGCTGACCATGCTTTGGACATCCATCACAGGATACAATGGAAGAAGGCCACTCTATTACACTGCTTCAGCTCTGAAAAACTTTCCAAACCTCAAAACATTTGGGTGAATGAAACTGCCCCAAATTTGGAAGCACTCATCCTCAGATCTTCAGCCCAATGGCCAAGACCACCCAATCTAATCCACTAGGGGACACCATTTAGTCTAGGCTTGACTTTGGTTACTTTTCTCATTTGTCCAGTGTCTCATTTGTCCAGTGCTAGTGCCTATGCACACATAACATTGCTTTTATGATCCTTGATGATGGCAATGTTACTTTACTAAAATATAAGAAAGCATTAATTAAAATTATAATTAATATTTTAGTATGCATTGTTATTTCCTGAAAAATAAGAGTTATGAGTATTCAACATAAGTCTATCTACCAGAAGTAGTAGAGATGCATTGTATCAAGGCCTGGTAAAGAGGCAAAATGACTTCTATATCTTTACATGTCAATGTTCGTTTCAACATAACAATTATCCTCTGAGTTGTATTTGCAATTTTTGCTAGGTGACCTTTGAACTTCAGATTTCTGTTTCCAGAATAGCTTCAAGGTCTCCTGTCTTGTCAGTCACTCCAAGGATAATCCCACAAATATTAAATGCCTTTCGATATTTCATCATGCCAAAGTGCATAACTTTATACTTACTAACATTGAAATGATAACCATTATCATATGCCCACACTTCCAACCTCTTTAAATCCATGTAAATGCTGTATATCAGTAGCATCTCAGATCGTCCTACCTATCTTTGCATCATCATCATCAGTAAACAATTCGCTAAAACGGCTTTTCATTATCCAGATCAGTTAAGATGGTTCTGATATCTTTTTTTAGCTGGGAGAGACTTTTTTTTTTTCAAATTGACAAAATTATTTTTCAACCTCATGCCTCCATTTAGGCATGAGATTGAAAAAGCAGTTAAACAGCTTAACAACAATAAGTTCCTGGGTGAGGATGGAATCCCAGCAGAGTTAATTAAGGATACAGGGATGGAGGGATAAGAGTGTTTCAGATTGAAACACTCTTATCCCTCAACAGAAGGGAGATATGAAAAATTGCACGAACTATTGGTTTAATCTCTCATACAAAAAAGATTTTATTAAAGATCATTCTAAATAGGATTCAGGCCAAAGGTTTCTTTACCTTTCCTAAAACAGTTAGAACAGGTTTTAGGAAAGGTAAAGGTACCAGAGATCAGATCCTTTGCCTTAGACAGATCACAGAAAGTATAAAGAACTTAGACTTTCTCTCTATGGTAATGTGTTTCATGGACTAATTCAAAGCTTTTGACTGTGTTCAGCAATGTGAAAATGTGGGAAGTAATGAAAATAATGGGTTTTTCTCAACACATTATCAGGTTGATAACTAACCTGTACAGCAAGAAAGAAGCCATCAACCTGATAATGTATTGAAGAAAATCCATTATTTTCATTATTTCCCACAGTTAGAACAGGTATTGGATTAACTGATTAGCTTCAGGTTGGCAAAGGAGTTAGTCATGATGCCTACTTTCTCACCTGTTTAGCATCTATGCTATGGACATCATGAATGTAGCATTGGAAGAGCTTAAGACAGGAATCAGAATAGGTGATGGATTGATCAGTAATCTACAGTACACTGATGATACAGTACTCCTTTGCAATGACAAGGAAGAAGAAGGGCAAATCCTTGAAAAAATTTAGAGATTAGTGAGAACAGAGAACTTCAGCTCAATCCTAGCAAGACAAATATGATGGTTCTCAAAAGAATACATTGTCTTGCAAGAATTGAGCTGAAGTTCTCTGTGTTTCATGGACTACTTCAAAAAGCTTTTGACTGTGTTCAACAATGTTTCTTTACCTTAATGAAGAAAGAACTGAGAAAGTCAGCAAGTTCGAGAAGCTGTGATCCATTATTAATATGAAGGATTGATGTTCAAAAGATGCAAGAAGAAGATTAGGAAAGCCTTACAAGGAAAGCCTTGGTGTTTTGGATTCAATTTAATGGACTTAAGTGTTTAATTTTGGTATATTATTGGAGCTTTATTAGCGTGGTTAGTGTACTAAAGTGTTTTATAACAAAATCTATGTCGGGAAGTCGCCGCTAGATGAATTCGTAAAGAGTAGTGTTCGTGCAAGCTCCAGATAAGATAAGTATCATTTTCAGTTATCGATACAATTACTTAATATTGTGTAGTTTTGTTTTGTTTGCCTTGCGTATTTTAGTGCGTCTATTTTTGGTGTGTTATAACGTATAATTTGACAAAACACGTTACAGATAAGTATGGCACCCGTGCGAAGGAAAATGGAGGCCAGTAATGAAGGTTCGCCATCGTTATCAAAGAACGGTAGCATAAAAGAAATGAGTCAGTGTACTAGCTGTGAAATGTACGCTTTGCGGAGTGCGGTCGGAGTGTGGTTAGATGATAATAAAGGATTGAATGTGTGTAGAAAATGTAGGGAGAATGCGGAATTGAAGTGTATTTCGGATCGTGAGTGTGATATTTTTGTCAACCTTCAGAATGAAGGAAATAGGGATATGACAAGAAACGGCAAGGTTGTACATGAAAATTGTGAGAGTGTGAATGTAGAAAGTGTGAATGATAGTATAAATGGTTTCTCAGAGAACAAAAAAGATGAGATAGATGCATTGAGTGAGATCGCGTTGTTGAATAATGCGATAGAAAGAGCAAAACAGCAGCTAGAGTGCATGAACAAAAGTAGACTGAATGAACCAACCAATAATAAAAGGTATGACAGGAAAAATAGACGTATGAATGTGAACATGAACAAAATGAAGGATAGAGTGCTGTATGGAGACTCGTTAGTACGAGGTGTGTTAGTAGAGGATTTGACAAAATCGTACCAACCTGGTGCGACCATAAAGGACGTAACTGCATCTATTAGAGAGCAAAAGGAAAGGGTGAAAGAAATGATTGTTGTGGCAGGTACAAATGATTTGAAAGGAGATAAAATGGAAATGATAGAAGACCTGAATGAATTGTTTGAGGTAGCAAAAGAAAAGAGTGAGAGAGTTAGAATGATTAGTCTTTTGCCACGGTATGACAGTGAAATGTTTAAAAGGAGGGCTATAATTGCAAATGACTTTATGCGTGGGTTATGTATGACGAGTGGTGTGGAATTTGTGGATGTGTGGAGTGAGTTTGATGGGCGAAAGGATCTATATAAGATGGATGGCTTGCATTTGAATGGTTACGGTGTAAGAAGACTTGAGAAAGTGTTGCTGAATGTAGTGGATGTGCAAATTCAGGGAAACTAGATTTGTTAGGGGGAGGGAGTAGAGATACAGTCCTAATGGAGGCAGTTGAATGTAAGAATGAATATAATATGCCAGAGCAAATAAGGACAACAAATCTGAGTGGGATAGTTAATATAAGGCATCAAGGTAGGGTTGGGGCTAATGGGGGTCTTAAATTCATGTACACTAATACTAGGAGTATTAGGAACAAGAAGGAAGAGTTTTTGGCCATGGTTGGCACTTCCAGACCACAGGTTATAGGTATTAGTGAAACATGGCTGACTGTAGATGATATAACTAGTGGGATTGAATGTGATGGGTATAGTGTGTTCAGGAATGACAGAGAGAATAAAATGGGGGGAGGAGTATTGTTGATGATAGCTGATGAGCTCCAGCCAAGGAGAATAGAAGTTGAATTGCAGGATAGAGAAAAGAGCACATTTGAGGCCATTTGGTGTGAGATTGTGGCTAGCAGAACTAAATATACAATTGGGTGCTGCTATAGACCAGGTGATGGAAAAGATGGTGGTGACAGTATGCACAAGCAAATAGAAGAAATGGGTGGAAGGAGGGTGATTATTATGGGAGATTTCAACTATGGTCGCATTGATTGGAGTGAAGAGAGGACACACGGGAGGAAGGAACTGGATTTTATGCGGTTATTAAGGGATAACTATCTGCGACAGCATGTAATGGAAAATACTAGGGGTCAGAGAGTGCTTGACCTAGTAATTACATCTGAGGATTTAGCTGTAACAAATATGACCACATTGCCACCAATCGGTGAGAGTGATCATAGGGTCTTAACATGGGAGGTGGCTAAAGGTGTAGAATTTTCAATTAAGACAAGGTACATGTGGAATTATCAGGCTGGAAAGTATGACAAGCTTAGAAGTTTGATTGGTTCAGTGCCATGGCATGTACAACTGCAAGGACTAGAAGTTGATAGTGCATGGGAGGTAGTTAGGAAGTGCTTGCATGAAGCAATGGCTGACTGTATACCTAGAGTCCGAATAATAAATCAAGTAGGGGTTAAATGGATGAATAACACCATTAAGCTTGAGTTGCAAAAAAAGAAACAACCATGGAGGGAATTTAAGGAGAAGGGTGACCGGCAGGCACATGAACGGTATAAAGCGCAGGCCAGAAGGGTGACGAGTGTGGTAAGAAAAGCAAAAAAGGATTACGAAAGAACATTGGCCATGCAGGCTAAAGAGAATCCTAAACAGTTTTTTAGATATGTAGCAAGTAAAAGGAAAAATGTACATGGCAGATTGATTTTAAAGAATGCCGATGGTAGGGAGGTAACTGAATCAGTTGAGATAGTTGAGTTACTGAGTGAGCACTTTGCAAAAGTATATCATCCAGGTGGTGACATTGCAGAAACGAATAACCCAGTAGATTATACGGGAATTGTGGTTAATGAAGTGGAGGTGAGTAGTCTATTGCATAACCTCAATGTCAATACATCTGTGGGATTGGATGGTATACCAGCTCGTGTTGTACGAGAAGCAGCTAAAGAATTGTCAGTACCCTTGACCATTTTGTTTAATTTGAGTCTCGGCTCTGGGTTAGTCCCGAGCGGGTGGAAAGAGGGGAAAATAGTTCCACTGCATAAAGGTGGTTCCAAGACTGCTGTTGTAAATTACCGACCGATTAGCATATCAGGAATCATTGTCAAGGTCTTAGAGAAAATAGTCAAGAGGAAAATACAAGATTGGATAGAAGAAAATGGGATACTGTATCGGGGACAGCATGGTATTGTGAAGGGTAGGTCATGCCTCAGTAACTTACTCACGTATTATAACACAGTGACGGCTGAACTGGATAAGGGTAATGGGTTTACGGTGATTCTACTGGACCTTGCCAAGGCCTTTGACAGGATTCCACATGGAATTCTAATCAGTAAATTGCAGCATATGGGAATGGACATAGGGTTGGTGAGATGGATAGGAGGGTAGTTGACGGAGAGATATCAGAGAGTGGTTTACTCGGGAGTAGAGTCCACAAAACGGCCTGTGACTAGTGGTGTGCCACAAGGATCTGTTCTTGGACCACTGCTGTTTAATTTGTTCATAAATGATATAGGAAATGATCTGAGAGGAACAGTTCATTTGTTTGCGGATGATGCGAAGTTGGTTAGGGCAATAGTGAATGCAGATGACGTCAAAATTTTGCAGGATGATTTGGATAGATTGGAGGTCTGGGCTAAGGAGAATGGATGTCAGTTTAATGTGGCAAAATGTAAGGTTATGTATTTTGGGGTGAAAAGATTGGCGGCAGTTTACTGCATTGGTGGAACCCTGCTCCAGGAAATTGATGAGGCACGAGATTTAGGAGTGTTGGTAGATAAGGAATTGAAATTTAGGGGACACATTGCAAAAGTGACCAAAACAGCTCATCAAATCACTTGGTTGCTGAAGAATACGTTGACAAGCAGAGACAAGCAGGTTATTGTTCTTCTCTATCGAGCCTTGATAAGACCCCATCTAGACTACTGTGCTCAGATTTGGTCACCTAGGTTTCTTCTTGATAGGGAGGAGGTGGAGAGGATCCAGAGGCGAGTGACCAAGATGATAGCAGGTCTGTGGAATGAACCGTATGAGAACAGGTTGAGGATTTGTGGGTTGCAAAAATTGGTTGATAGGCGGAGGAGGGGAGATATGATTGAGACATTCAAATTACTGAAGGGTTTCTATAAAATTAATTCAGAAGATATTTTTGAGAACAGGGCTGGTTGTGGGAGGACTAGGGGACATCCATGGAAACTGGGCAAAAGTGTGGTTAGTAAAGGTGTTAGAGCTGGGTTCTTTACTTTTAGAGTAGTGAATGAGTGGAATGCACTCCCTGAGTCTGTGGTGGATGCTGTGACAGTGAATGAGTTTAAGGCGAGGTATGATAGATACTGTATGAATGTCAAATAGTTGTGATGAATATGATTTGGGGCCTCCCTCGATGAGTCTAATGACTCCCTGGAGTTGCCCGTAATAATAGTAATAGTAATAATAATAGTAACAACAGTTAGAGACTTGTTTAAAATCAGGAAGGATGAATCAATCCCCATAGAAACAAAGTTGAGGATTCTGAATGTAACTGTTTTTTCAACAGCAACTTATGGATGCGAGACTTGGAACCTAAAGAAGCCTGATAGGAAAAAGAATAACTGCTTTTGAGATGTATTACAGAAGACTGTTGAGGATATCATATATTGAAAGGCAAACAAATCAATGGATGCCAGAAAGGAGTGGTAGAACTTTAAGCCTCCTTAAGGATATTGAAAGTTAAAATACTTAATTCACATTTAAAGGATGGAAAGAGAACTTCTCAAAACAGTAATAGAAAGTAAAGTTCCTGAAAAAAGAGGAAAAGGTAGACCTTCAATGAGATAAATGGATGGCGTGTCAGGAGTGAATGATCTTCAGAGTTGAAGCCTCCAGAAAAGCATACCACAAACCAACTGGCAAGGACTAGTGTGCCACATCACCATGCGATGGAGTGACCAAATGGCATCTGATGATCTTTTCGTGATCAAAAAAGTAAGCTTCAACTAAATATTAAGCATACAACAGAAACCTGCAAGAATTTCAACTGGAACCATTCAATATTCAATCCAGTACTTCTGCAATTCTTCTGTCAATGTCATTTCTTTTCCAGTGATGCCTCTTAAAATTGATGGTGCCAATCTTGAATTTTGGTGACAGTGTTACATTTGAATCTTGAATGCTTCAATCATGTTATTCTCCACCTATATCCAACATATATATTAAAGTTAGTCATGGAGTAAGATAACAATGTATTATATATTATTTTATTTTAGTTGGTTAGAATGTTTCAGATTTGTATCGGTGATGCTACATTGAACTCGGATATCACACTGTTCTGTATATTATTATTCAGGCCTCCATCAAGTCAAAAGACTCATCGTGGGAGGTCCTTCCTAAGAAACACAAAGTCTATCAAGACTCATCAAGGGGAGGTCCCTTCCCCCTGAGAAACACAAAGTCTATCACACGACTCCTTAAACTCATTGACCATTCTCGCTCTCACTACTCCATCAGGCAATGCATTCCATGGTTCAACCACAATCCATGCAAAGAAACCACTCCTCACCCTCTTGCAAACAGTTTCCTTTCGTAATTTCCAGGGATGGCCTCTTGTCACCACTCCTTCCTGCTGTTCAACCAGGTGAAAGAACTCCCCAGTGTCAACCCTGTAACCACCTCTCAACAGTTTAAAAGTCTCAATCATATCACCTCTCCTTCTATCCAAACTCTGCAGTCCACATTCCCTCAGCCAATCCTCATAACTAAAACAGTACAGTCCTGAAAACATCTTTGTTATCCACCTTTGTACCCTTTCCACTGTCAATTTATCCCATTCAAATCCTGGGGGCCAAATCTGAGAACAATAGTCTAAGTGTAGTCTGATCAGAGACTAATACAACAGAATAATAAACCCTTTTATCTCTGCAGGTCAGTGTCCTTCTCATTATTGCAGCAATCCTCTGTGTTACCTTCACCACCTTTGCAATATGTCCACTAAATTTCAGGTTTCTATCAATCATCAACCCCAGATCTCGTCTCCCCTACTTCCTCCAGTATAACTCTTCCCATAGAGTATGAACCGTCCCATCGATGTTTCCCAAACCTCAAGACTTTGTTGCATTAAACTGACACCCCCATTCATTTGCCCATCTATCTAGCTTATTCAAATCCTCTTGCAGAGCTACCACATCTGCACTATTACTAATAATCCTTCCCAGCTTCGCCAACTGAATATCCCCTTCCAATCCACTGACAATGTCATTGATATAAAGGTTAAACAATATAGGTCCCAGTACTGAGCCGTGTGGGACCCCACTTGTAACCCTCTGCCTCCTTGAAACTGTCTCACCATACACAACTCTCTGATACCTATCAAACAGCTAATCCTGAATCCAGTTGACCAATCTGACATCCAGACCCATGTGCTGCAACTTAAATATCAGCTTATCATGTGGCACCCTTTCAAATGCTTTCGCTAAGTCTAAGAAAATGGCAGTATATACCTTTCCCTCATCTAATACTCTTGTAACTTTATTATAAAAGGCTAGCATATTGCTAAAACAAGAGTGCCCCCTTCACAAATCCATGTTGACTCTATAACGCTACCCTCATCTGCCCAATGCTGTATACGGTCCCTCACTACTTCTCCAAGATCTTAACAACTACTGATGACACGCAAACTGGCCTATAATTAGACACTTCCAGTCTGCTATCACCCTTATGCAATGGCACTATCTTACCTTCCTTCCATTCCATGGGCACCTTTCCTGCAGCCAGACTTTCATTGAAAAGCCAGGTCAAAGGCACCGTCAGTTCCTCAGCACATTCTCTCAAAACTCATGGTGAAATACCATCCAGTCCCACAGCTTTACTGACATCCAGAGTACTCAGTATTTGAAACACACTCTCCTCCTGTACCTCTCAACCTCGAACCTGCCCTATCCCTCTAGTATTAAAACTGACTCCTCCAGGATGAAATACTCCAATAAAGTGTTCATTGAACAATTCCACTATGTCCTCTGCATCAGTCACTCTATTCCCATTTTTATCCCACAATATCATTCTTCCACAGTCATTTCTCCTGCTACTGGCCACATAACTAAAAAATTCCCTAGGATTTTCTTTGGATCTTAGGGCCAATCTCCTCTCATATTCCAGTTTCGCCTTCCTTACCATACTAGTCACACTTCTGCCCTGTGTCTTATATTCTTCATGCATCTTCTCTTCACCTGTCTCCTTATATCTCTTCCATAGCCTCTTTTTCGCATGCAATTCCTGTTTAATATTGTTTGTCATCCACTTTACTCCAAATTTTGTCCTCTTCTTCTTCACTCGTGGTATACAACCTACCATTGCTGCTAACAAATATTGTTTCGCAATTTCCCACGCACTAATAATATCCCAGCGTTCCAATTCCTCCCTCCATGAAATCTGCCCAAGTTGTCGTCTTAGACTATTATAATCACCTGCCTTATAATTCCAAATAAGTTCCCGTCTCTTTGATACTGCTGTCTATTCATTTTCCAAGTGAAAACTATATGGTCACTCTCTCCAATGGGTGGGAGAGATGTGATCTCAGTTATTATCAACTCTTCTGATGCTATAACCAAATCCAAAACTCTTGAACCTCTTGTTCCCTCTATTACATGTTGCCTAAGACATTTGTCCCTCAAGAATTCTAGAAATTCCATTCCCTTATTGCTACATGCATCTTCCTCTCCCCAATTTATACTAATGTAGTTAAAATCTCCCATAACAATCATTCTTCTTGCACTTGCCAAACTCAACTGTCTAAACATCTCCTGGTCCCCACCCTCAGTGCTCCTGGGTCTGTAGCAACACCCCACTAAATATCCTGTCTTGCCCACCTCTACCTCACACCATATGCTTTCAAAATCATTAGTGTCACTGCCTTCCAAAGCCTCCACTCTTAGAGGACATAGGTCGTCACTTATCATAAGCAGTACTCCACCACCACACTTTCCCTTCCTATCCTGCCGAAAAATGCTGTACCCAGTGACTTCTATTCCTGTTATTATATCCTCTTCTGTCAACCACGTCTCAGTGATTCCAATAATATTTGGCCAGGCTGATGCTATCTGCGCCACCAATTCCTCTCCCTTATTCCAATACTCCTGGCATTAGTATAAAGCATATAAATGCCATTGTTTCTATACCCAGCATTATCCCTTCTAGACTCCACTGGGCTCAGTGTTACCTGATGTCGTCTCCCCCCCTTCACCCAAGTACCCATTCCCACAAGAGGCCACCCCTGCTACCATCCTCCCTGGGACACACTGACTCGTTCAGAACAGCAATCTCTCCAGATTCCTCATTCAAATGTAAGCAGGTCTCTTGCATACAATTCCTCTCTGTCCTTAAATGCACTCCAAGCATCCACATATTCCAGTCCTCTCTTGTGACACATTCTAGCTATTATGTCATTCAATATTACCGCTCTTCTGCTCAGCTCATCATTATCATACCTAGGCAACACATACTATCTTTCCTCTCTCTGTCTTCTTCTGTACAGCCTCAAGCAAAACTCTCATATCTCTCGCTGCCCGACTTACATTACCACTCATGTCATTTTTTCCTACCATCACAATCATCTCATCCACCCTTTCACTTCTCTTAATTGCCATAGCCACTCTTTCTATCGTTCCTCCTGGCAAACACTCCTCACGCATCCTATCTTGTACACCACGGATCATTGAGTCCCCATACATTACCTCTTACCATTCCCTCTCTGCTATTGTTTCCATTCTCTCCTCTTCTTTCATTCCCATATGTCTCTCTCATTCCCTCTCCTCTACTGCTCCTATTCTCTCTTCTAGCATTCCCATACCTCTCTCTCCTTCCCTCTCACCTACTGTTTCCATTCTCTCTTCTTCTAACATTCCCATACCTCTCTCTCCTTCTCTCTCACCTACTGTTTCCATTCTCTCTTCTAGCATTCCCATACCTCTCTCTCCTACTGTTTCCATTTTCTCCTCTTCTAGCACTCCTATGCTTCTCTCTCATTCCATCTCTCCTACTGTTTCCATTCTCTCCTCTTCTAGCTCTCCCATACCTCTCTCTCTCATTCCATCTCTCTCCTACTGTTTCCATTCTCTCCTCTTCTAGCACTCCCATACCTCTCTCTTTCCTACTGTTTTTTTTCCATTCTCTCCTCTATTAGCACTCCCATACCTCTTTCTAATTCCCTCTCTCCTACTGTTTCCATTCTCTCCTCTCCTATCATTCCCAAAACTCTCTCTCTCTCTCTCTCTCCCCTACTCTGATTCGCCTTGCATTTATCTCTTCCATTCTCCTGATCTCATCTTTCATACTTATCCTCTCATTCATAAGACATTTCACTTCCTCTTTCAGCTCATCTATCTCCCTCTGCAGGTCAGTCACTCTTAATCGAAATTCACTCTCCCAAACAAAACCATCTCCTAAACTTTCACAGTCACTCACACCTTCCACACTATCAACTATTCAAAGAATGAATCTAGTATATATATAAAAAATATATATAAATACAAAATATTCACTGTAAACATATAATTATAGACAACAGATACAAATTCTGTATATCAAGTAATCACTTTATCTCTTAAAGAGATCTGACATTAGTATTCTTAATGGAATTACAATTAGTAAATTCTAATATTCTATATATCTACATTTGAATTCCTATTGACTAGCATTCCAGTTACCCACTGACAACTGTTCCAAAAAATAACAGCATGCATGCTCATTATCGAGATTCAAAGCAAAACTCTATAGTTCCATCAACTCCTTAAGGATTACAACATATGGTAGGCAAGTTTACTGCTTAACTACATTTAAGGCCCCTTTTATGTCATTACTGCCACATGGTGGCTCTGATAATAATAGCATACCATTTGCATTAATAATTGCAAACAAATACATATACATATTTTTATTACTTTATCATATAACAAAAACGTAATAATCGTTAATGAATTTTAACTGTAACAAGTAAAACATAACACGTAAAACGATTATGCGAGATTTTTGCAGCGTTTGTAGGATTTAATTTACACATAATATATTGTTATTGTTGTTGTGTAACCCAAATGTGTATCCCGAATAAAGTGAAATTTTATTAAATTTCATTCACAAAGAGAACACTTATTGCAATATATAATTTGACGTTATATGTTTTATCCAAATTGCTCCCCTACAATTGGTCTAAGTCAGTGTTTCTCAACCTGTGGTCCGCAGACCACAGGTGGTCTGTGACATTGAGACAGGTCGTCTGCAGGCAGACTTAAAATTAATTAAATAAATATATATTTTTTTAATTATCCATTTGAAATCAAATGGACACTTAAAAAAAACAACAAATAGCATCAGAATGTTCAAAGGCAGAAGCAATAAAACTAAATTGTTGTTCACTTCACCCCTCTTTTATTATTCGTCATTCTGCCGCTAAATTTGTAGTGGCAAAATGACGAATAATAAAAGAGGGTTAAGTGAACAACAATATAGTTTTATTGCCATAGACAGTATGACAAAATTCCAAAAAAAGTGCCGCCCAGGGCAGATCAGATCCCCCCCCCCCTCGACGCCTCAGTAACTTAGTGGTCCGTAGAATGTTTTAGGCATTTTACTGTCCTTGAGCTTAGAAAGGTTAAGAAACACTGGTCAAAGTGAAACAATTAACAAAATCATATAGGATTCAAACAACCAAATGAGTAAAATTCACATTCCTAGGTAACGAATACAGTGGACAACAGGAATGCATATAAAAGTGTATATTAAGAATTTGGAAAGATTTCGGTAGATTGCCACATCACAAACTACACCTCTGAATTAAAAATTAGAATAATCAAAGAAAACGTGTTGAATGATTTGTAATTCTAATTTATCATCATCATCATCAAATTCCTGCTATGTACCCTCAAGGTTTGTACAGGATATGACAGTACTACATGAAAAAATTACATCATTACTAACTTCCTATCTACAATTTTCCTCCAAATCAGTCTGTTACTTATCAAGACTCCAACATTATCAGATCTTATATTTCTATCGTCTAAGGCACTTTGTACCATATCAATCCACCTATATCTTGGTCTTCCTCTGGGTCGTTTTCCTGCCAACCTGGCAGAGAACACTTGTTTTGCTAATCTTTCCTCTCCCATTCTATTTAAGTGACATAACACCTGAGATTAGCTCTGCTAATGCATTCCTGGATGCTGACAATGTCAAGATCTTTCCTAATATCCTCATTTTTAATATGATATTGCCATTGATGCCATCTGTTCATGCCTCTAATCTTTCTCAGGACTCTCATATCTGCAGTCTCTAGTCTTTGGTCAAGTGTTTTACTTCAGACCCAGCTCTCAGATCCATAAGTTAAAACTGGTTTCAACAGTGTCTTGTATACAGCTAATTTAGTGTTCCTACTAATTTCTCTCTTATTCCATATGAATTTATTCTATTGACTTCCCACCATACCAGCTTTGCTGATTCTGTTGTCTATTTCTATATTTAATTTACCATCTTCAGTAAAAATTGTGCCTAAGTAGCTGAAATGATTTACTTGTTCCACAGGTTCTCCATTCACAACACAGTTGACATTTTCAATGATTCTGCCTATTTTCATTGTCTTTGTCTTTTTATTGCTGACCTTCATACCATATCTATTACAACAGCTATTCAATTTAGTCAGAGAATCTTGCAGACTTGTAGCGGATTTATTTAGAAGTATAACATCATCCGCATAAAGCAAAGACTTTGCTTTATGCGGATGATGATTAAAGCTGACATTAACATGCAAATTTTGATATCAGGTTTAATACCACTTTCCTTCATAATGTGATCCATATAGATAATGAATAACAGAGGGGATAATGTACATCCTTGTCTCACACCAGATTTAACATTAAACCATCTTCCTGTACTTCCTTCAATTCTAACTGCTGACTTACAACTCAAATAAAGACTAAGTATTGCTTGATATAATGCCCCATTTACACCATATAACTGCAGCGTATTCAATAGCTTCTCTCTTGGCACCTTGTCATATGCCTTTTCCAAATCGACAAAACTTAAATACAGATCTTTGTTATATTCCCATGCTTTCTCGACTATTTGTCGTAAAGTGAAGATCTGATCCTGACAGCCTCTATTTGGCCTGAATCCAGCTTGTTCTTCACCAAGCTTTTCTTCCACAATTCTTCTCAACCGTTTCTCAAGTATACTGGCATAGATCTTGCCAGGAACACTCAGTAGGGAAATACCTCTGTAATTCTCACATTCAGTTTTATTTCCCTTTTTATATATGGGTACTATGAGAGCTCTACTTAAATCATCGGGAATTCGATCCTCTGTCCAGGCTTTCTGAACTATGCAGTGCAGCTACTGTAAGACTTTTATACCACCATACTTCAGCATTTTTGGTCGAATATCATCTACTCCTGCTGCCTTTCCACATTTCAAGTCTTTGATGGCTTTTTCTACTTCAAGTATGGATATGTATTCCTGACTGCATGCCTGGTCAGTGTTTTTTATCACTGTGCTGTCATCACTGCTTGTTTCATTTAGCAGTTTTTCAAAGTAATTACTCCATATGTCAAGGATATCTTTTTCTCCTGTTTTAATGTCACCTTTATCATCTCTAACTCCTTTTACAGCACTCTTTCCTCCATTCCTAAGGCTTCTTCAACAACCTCCAGAATATTTTGCCACCTTCTTGATATTTATTTTCTATATTCTTGCCAAAGTCCTCCCATGACTTTTGTTTAGCTAGTTTTACACACTGTTTAGCTTTCTTACATTTGTCTCTGTATTCTGTAAGAGTAAAAGCTGACTTATTTGCCAGGAACTTTTGATATGCTTTCTTCTTTTCCTTCATTGCCTCTTTAACTTCCTGTGTCCACCAGGGAGTTCTGATTTTTTTATCCTTGCACACAACCTCACCACATGCCTCTCTGGCAGAATCAATCAATGTTTTCTTCAGAGTTTGCCACTGAATCTCCAAGGTTTGGTTCCTGTTCTCAAACTCTTTCATTTTCTTTTCAATAATCTTTCTGTATTTTAGTCTACAGTTCACATCTGAGAGCTGCTCAACTTTTATTCGCTTTAAAACTTTCTTACATGTTATTCTTTTCAATATGAAATTCAATTTTATCCTGCTCAAGACTAAATAGTGATCACTTCCAATTTCAAATCCTCTGTACACTCTGGTGTCCTGCACCAGGGAGAAGACATCACTATCGACAATAACATAGTCAATGAGACTTTTCTTATTCCTAGCCTCTTCTCTCCATGTGAATTTTATGATTATATGATATATGTGAATTCTAATTTATTGCACAGAAAATAATTATTACCAAATATGAATTAGCATCATCTAAATCTACGTGCATTGTAGATTATATAACCATGTAAACATATAAAAATGTAATATAAATTATAAGAATGGTGTTGTCTGAAAACATTCACAAAATTAGAATAATTTTTAATGTGGTTCAAAGTATTAGAATATTCAAAATTTTTCTGATTGGATTTGAGGAGAACATAGATATAGCATATATTACAGTAGCTGCAGGACTAATTCATGTGTGAGGAAAATTCGGTGGATTTCAGTTCATCATTTGTTAAACATAGATCGAATGAGTGACATATCAGAAGCTAAGAAGTTTCGTATGGTGTCTCTACACAAAGAAGACCAAATACAGCAGTTTATACTAAGAAATTGAAATGTTCTCAAGCAAGAATGAGTAGAGTATTCAGACAGCATTCCAATAACCGGAGTTTTCAAAATAATTGCTGCAACAGCAGTCAAAAGGTAATAACTACATCAAAAGATGAGAGGCGATTGAAGAATATCGTGAAGAAAAACTGCTTCCAAAGTGTAAGGTATTTTCAAAGGATATGGAGAGAACCAGATGTGAATGTGTCTAAATTGACAACATCAAGACAACTTCACAAATTGGAGTTTAAATCAAGTGTGCCTAAGACGAAGCCACTTTTGACTTCCAAGCAAAAGGCAGCTAGAGTGCGATGGTGTAAGCAAAGACTGTTGTGGAATCAAGAGGAAAAGGTATTTTTAGCAATGAAAGTATGTTTTGGGTCATCAAAGAATACATGTCTGGTGTCTTAAGCAGGAAGCATTTGATAAAGAATGCATGAAATGTTCGGTGAAATTTGCAACCTCTGTCATGGTAAGGGGTTTAATGACTGCAGAAGGTCTAGGTAGTCCATCTGCAGTCATATGTGTATTGTGTATGAAAGAGTCAATTCCAAAGTGTACCAAGAAATTCTTGACCATTTTATGTTACTGACATCAGAAGATTTATTTGATAGTGATTTCCTTTTTCAGCAAAATTCAGCTTCCTGTTATATTTCCAAGACTACTACTACTTGATGACTCAAAGAAAGGCAAAACAATGGGTCTTTGGCTGGCAAACTCACCAGATTTAAACCACATTGAGAATTTGTAGGGAATTATGAAGAAATGTCTTCAAGAAGTTGCTCCAAGAGACAAAAAAAACTTGTTTCTAATCAGCAGACCATATGGGATGTTTTGATAAAAAAAAATAAAAATAAAAAATAAAAAAAGACTGTCAACTACTAGTAAATAATATGCCCAAATGTTTACAAATGGCCACAAAAGCTAAGGGAGATACAACAAAGTACTAAGTATCATTTATTTCCCTTGACTGCAATTTCTGTGCATTATTCTAATATTTTAAATATTAAAAATTATTATATTTTTTAATGTCGTTTTAACATTTTTACACTGCATAGTTCAGAACTATGCAACTGCAGTGTATAGGTCAGAAGGCCTGGACAGAGGGACGAATTCAAGATGATTGGAGTAGAGCTCTCATAGTACAAATATATAAAAAGGGAAATTAAAACTGAATGTGAGAATTACAGAGGCATTTCTCTACTGAGTGTTCCCAGTAAGATATATGCAAGTATACTTGAGAAACAGTTGAGAAGGATTGTTGAAGGAAAGCTTGGTGAAGAACAAGCTGGATTCAGGCCAAATAGAAGCTGTCAGGATCAGATTTTCACTTTACTTTCACTTTTACAAAAATCATAGGACTATAATAAAGATCTGTATTTAAGTTTTGTAGATTTAGAAAAGGCATATGACAAGGTGCCAAAAGAGAAGCTATTCGAAATGCTACAGTTAGAGTGTCAATGGGGCATTATATCAAGCAATACTTAGTCTTTATTTGAGTTGTAAGTCAGTAGTTAGAATTGAAGGAAGTACAGGAAGGTGGTTTTTAATGTTAAATCTGGTGTCAGACAAGGATGTACTTTATTCCCTCTGTTATTTATTATCTACATGGATCACATTATGAAGGAAAGTGGTATTAAACCTGATATCAAAATTGGAGATGTTAATCTCAGCTCTTTGCTTTATGCAGATGATGTTATACTTCTATCATCTGCATAAAGATGATAAAAGTATTTAGAACTGTAAATCAATTAAATAAATCCACTACAAGTCTGCAAGATTCCCTGACCAAAGTGAATAACTGTTGTAATAGATTTGGTATGAAGATCAGCATTAAAAAGACAAAGACAATGAAAATAGGCAGAAACACTGAAAATATCAACTGCATTGTGAATGGAGAACCTATAGAACAAGTAAAACATTTCAGCTACCTAGGCACGATTTTTAGTGAAGATGGTAAATTAAATATGGAAATAGATAACAGAATCATCAAAGCTGGTATGGTAGGAAGTCAAATGAATAAATTTATATGGAATAAGACAGAAATTAGCCAAAACACTAAATTATCTACATACAAGACAGTATTCAAGCCTATTTTAACTTATGGATCTGAGAGTTGGGTCAGAAGTAAAACACTTGACCAAAGACTAGAGATCGCAGATATGAGAGTCCTGAGAAAGATTAGGGGTATGAACAGATGGCATCAATGGCAATATAATATTAAAAATGAGGATATTAGGAAAGAACTTGAATTGTCAGCAGCCAGGAATGTGTTAGCAGAACTAATCTCAGATGGTATGGTCACTTAAACAGAATGGGAAAATAAAGATTAGTAAAACAAGTGTTCTCTGCCAGGTTTACAGGAAAAAGACCCAGAGGAAGACCAAGATATAAGTGGATTGATACAATAAAAAGTCCCTTAGAAGATAGAAATATAAGATCTGATAATGTTGGAGTCTTGACAGGTAACAGCGATTTGGAGGAAATTTGTAGATAGGAAATTAGTAATGATGTAATTTTTCATGTAGTACTATCAAATCCTGTACACCCCTTGAGGGTATATATCAGGAATTTGATCATGATGAACATTTTTACAATATTACATTTTTCTGTTTACATGGTTATATAATCTACAAAGTATGTAGATTTAGATGATGCTAATTCATACTTAATAATAATTATTTTCCATGCAATAAATTAGAACTGTAAATCATTCAACACATTTTCTTTGATTATTCTAATTTTTTGATTCGGAGGTGCAGTAGTTAAATTGGAACAGATGGGGTTGGATAGCAGATTAGTGCATCGGATCGGAGATTGGCTGTCTGATAGGTATCAGCAGGTAGTGTATGGGGGAGTGATATTCCAGAAGACTAAAGTCACTAGTGTTGTGCCCAAGGAGTCTGTTGTGGGGCAATTGCTGTTTAATATGTATGTAAATGATGATATAAAGGTGTTTGCAGATAATGTAAAGTTGGGGAGAGTTATGAGATATAGAGCATATATAGTTTTGCAAGAGGGCCTAAACAGACTTTCTGTATGGCAAGTGTGTGGGGGGGGGGGTGTAAGGTTTTAAATTTGGGAAGCAAAGATGGGATGCAAAGTATAGGATTGGTGGGTATATTTTAAAGCAGGTGGAAGACATGAAAGAACTGGTGTCATGATGGTGGCTCGAGACTTCAAATTTTGTTGACATTTTGCTAATATTGTGAGGACAGTGGATTATGGGAATGATGTGGATAACACTGATGTATAGAAATAAGGCTGTTTTGATTCCATTGTACACGCCTTTGATCAGGCTGAACATGGATTACTGCGCATTACAGATTTGGTTGCCAGGTTTTCAAAAGGATGATGAGATGTTGGAGTGAGTTCAGAGATGATTGATTAAGTTGGTTTCTGGTCTCTAGAATGTGGAAAATGAGGACACATTGAGAGAATTCAAATTACAGAGCCTAGTGGATAGAAAGAAGAGGGAAGACATGATCAAGATGCATAAGTTGGTAAGGGGTAATTACCAGATTAATATGGATGAGATTTTTCATAGCAAGGGTGTGAGGAGAAGATTTGTTGTCTACTGCAGGTAGCACTTGCAGTTGACTCCCTGTGCTTCTATCTCAGTATGGCATCACTGATTGTTCAGCTGGGATGGCCAAATTTGCCAAAGAATAGGCCTTGTAACATGTCATTCTTTCACAATGCCTCTTTCAAACTCCGTCAGTTCCCTTCTCAAAGCCATTTCACTTGGACACAATTGGGAAGATCACATTCCTCCAGTTTATATTGCCTACGAACATGTGACTCATTACATGTTATGATGCAGCTTGTCTGTGGGGATGTCTGTTGACTTCTTTTCAAGCAGTGTACATAGGATCTACTCAACTATATAAGTAACTGCTGAAGATTCTAAACTTTTAGGGATATCAGTTTTAGGTTCATCTCTGTGGATACATAAGCAATTACGAAAGTAATGTTGTTTTTTGTTATTATTATTATTTCAAGTTATTATTATGATTATTATCAACAAACCTCTATGGAGTCAAGAGACCTTCCCAATTGTGTCCAAGTGAAATGGCTTTGAGAAGGGAACTGACGGAGTTTGAAAGAGGCATTGTGAAAGAATGACATGTTACAAGGCCTATTCTTTGGCAAATTTGGCCATCCCAGCTGAACAATCAGTGATGCCATACTGAGATAGAAGCACAGGGAGTCAACTGCAAGTGCTACCTGCAGTAGATGACCCACCACACTCACCAAATGTGACCTTAAGATGCTACAAAGTATAATATGTAAAAATTGCCATTTGCTGACTGCCACATTGAATGCAGAGTTCCAGGCATTGACTGGAGCACAAATCTGCACAAAAAACATTCAGAACCGTGACTCACAACATGGGTGTCCATGATAGGACCACAATATGCAAGCTCCTCATTACCCAAACCAACATGCAGTGTTGTCTTCAATGATGCAAGGGGAGTGGTACAGTGGAATGTGGAAGACTGGAAAGCTGTGTTATGGAATGACGAATCACACTACACTTTCTACTGAGCAGATAAATAGGTGTGGGTATGGCAGATATCCAGTGAACATCTCTTAGTACAGTGCATAACCCCCAAATATGAAATTCGCAGGTGGTGGTGTGATGGTATGGTATGGTCCTATTTGTCCTGGTTTGACCTCAGACCTCTGTTTATAGTGCCATGAACGCTGAACTTTTGAACTCCAAGAGATATCTGAACATTCTGGACAATACTTCCTACTTCGTGCCATTTCTACGAAGCTGACCACTGTCTCTTTCAGCAAAAGACAATGCATTATGTCTCCACAAAATAAAGCTGCTGCTGTAACTGCAGAGTTTGTGGACATGAACGTCAGTGCACTCAACTGTTCACAGAGCCCTGATCTCAACCCTACTGAACATCTGTGTGATGAACAGGAGCATCATGTGAGGTTAAGAGACATCAGCTCCACAACGGTCCAGGACCTCATTACATGCCTACAGGAAGAATGGTCCAAAATTCCAATTGATCTCTATCGTACTCTTGTGGAAAGTATCCCTGTACGGTTGCTGAAGTCACCACAGTGAAAGGAGATCCTACATCTTATTAAGGTAAGTGCCACTGCTGTTTGTTCCTCACACTATGGTGCCCACTGACTTCTTTCCAAGTAGTGTGTGTGTGTATATATATATATATATATATATATATATATATATATATATATATAAGATCTACTCAAAGTAGTGTGTGTATATATATATATATATATATATATACTGCTTTGCTTAATATATACAGATGATAAGCATACAATTGCTAAGATTGTTACATGCAAATAAAAAAATGTCAATACAACGGCAAGTCAGATCAATATACATGCCATTATTTTTCTGAAGTTGTAGTGCATAGTCAGCTTCCTTGATAAGTTCCGGCACAGGAAGAAAATAAGCATGATTAATTTTTGTTGAAAAGTATCGTCTTCCTCGGAATTCTCCATCACCATGTCCAATGGGATTATCCTGGAAAGAACATTAATTTATATAAGAATTATTTATGGGTTTTTTTTTTTTTTTTTTTTCATTTTGAATTAGCATAACATTGTTGACCTGTACCAAGACATGGCAATGATTTACTGTACATTTTGTAACCCATGTGTTGGAATGTTATCAAGTAAATAAATAACTGTATTAATACTATTTGTAGAATTTAACCTCAAAGAAGTCCCAAGTCCCATCACATTAAATCACCAACTATCATTAATTTATATCACACCTTTCTTTATATGTCAGCAACAACAATATGTTCACCTCTGGCAAAGCAATCAGTCTCATATGGAGGTAGTGGCATTTTTACTCTTAAAAACAGTCAGTTTGGGTTTCCCAAGATGAGTCTTTAGACTCCAAGGAAGTGCCCGTGCAATTAACGCACATATTATTATTATTGTACGGGCACCTCCAAGTCCAAAGACTCATCACAGTAGATCCAAACAAACCACGATCTGTAATATCTCTCCATGATCCATTAACAGATAAAATGCTAACAACTTACTCTGACAACCCATTCCATTCATTCCAACTCTCAAACCAAAAAATCTAGTCCTCTCAGCCCTACTAACCACATCTTTATTAACTTCCAGGGATGACCCGTTGTTTATGGTCCCTCTAGCCATATTTTCTATCATATCCGCTCTTTTCCATTGATCAACCAATCAATGTAACCAATAGTTGGTTAGTTGATCAAACCTAACTTTTTGGTTGAACCAACCAAAAGTTCCAAATACCCTCAATCTATCCTTATAGGGAATGTTCCACTGATCACTCACAGTCTGGGTTTCTTGGAATGAGAAAATGGTGCAGAGAATTCAGAGGTGAGAAACCAAAATGGTGAGTGGTCAGTGGAACATTCCCTATAAGGATAGATTGAAGGTATGTGGAACTTTTGGTTTGCTCAACCGAAAAGTTAGGTTTGATCAACTAACCAACTAAAGAGGAATAACAACTTCCTGTGCATGTTATTCAATAGCCAAGTAATCTTATGAGTAAGATGTGCTCTAAATTTCAATTCTCTGTCTACCACCCCCCCTAAATCCCTAGCTTCATCTATTTCCTGGAGTACATCAATGTGATACATAGCTTGTAATCTATTTATCCCAAAATGCACAACTTTACATTTCTCCACATTAAATTGATACCCATTATTATCATATACATAAACCATACTGAAAGTCAATCTGCAAGCTCTCCACATTACCTTCATTCACTATTACTCTACCGAATTTTGTAACATCAGCAAACAACTGAATACTTTCTTTCAAGTTATTTCCTATATCATTTATGTACAAATTAAACAGTGGTAGTCCTAGCACTGAATTTTGCAGCACACCACTAGCTTTTGCCTGAACTTTGCTTCCCATATATCACTTTTTTGACATCTGTCCAGTAGCCATCCTCTTATCCATATAACTAACGTCATATTCCTCCCATTTGTTCTAATTTGCGTAACAGTTCCACGTATTTTCCAGCCAAATGCCTTTGCAAAACCCAGCACAATCATCATATAGCCATTTCCTTTACCCGAACTCAGGTCACTCTGTTACAAAAAGTTAGTAAATTACTAAGGAATAATGACTATTGACAAATCCATTACTGCTCACATAGTATCACATTCTTATCCACACATTCTTGAATTCTCTTTTTGACCAATTTTTCTAGTACTTTTACCACCACTTCTGAGGTACTGATTGGTCTATAACTTGCTACATCAGTCTCTGTCACATATATCACACCATTACCCTCATTGGGATGACATACCTTGCAAAGTGATCACTAAGTAACTCAACTATTTCATTTGCATCTGTCACCTTGTCACCATCATCACTCATTATGGTTCTTCTTCTCTTTTTTTACAATCTCCCAAGTCAAGACCCGCATGGTCACTTTCCCTAATCAGAGAAAATGTGGCCAACTTGGTTATGGATGGTTCTTCTAGTCCTTTTACCAGGTCCAATACTCTTGCACCCTAAGTCCCCTCCATCACATGCTGCCTCAAGTAATTATCTCTCAGAGTATGTGTATAAATTCCATTTCCTTTCTGATATGTGATCTCTCTCTCTTCCTTCCAATCTATATCTCCATAGATGAAGTCCCCAATAATAATCATTCAAGCTGCACTCATTGTACTAATTTGCTCATCCGTGTCTTTTAGATCATCACTGGATGCCTCTGGAATATAGCAGCAACCAACCATATATTTTTTGTTATTTTCCTTAATCTCATACTAATCAGCTTCAAATGAACAGCCACCCTCCTACTATCTCCTATTTTTTTTGGCTGTAATTCACTCATCAGCAGTACCAATTCTCCTAAGTTAAGGCAACTCCAATGCCAAGGATTGTATTCTCATAAGTTCTCTAGTCAATATACGGACACTTCCAAAGTTTCTGTTTTCTCTTCAGCTATGAAAGAGGGATGGATCACGTGCCTTCTTGGCATAATTATGGACTTTTTCAATTGAAAGTGAGTTAGCCGATCACATAAGGAGGTAGCAGGGTTTTTTCTCCTGGAAACTCGGGTTTTTCATCCCGCATACAGACAAATCGACCCTTCAGAACACACACAATTTACAGACAAAGGATACTGTGGTGGTGGTGGATGGCGCTGATGTAGCTGATTGGTAGTAGAGGTTCCATACAAGCTTTGTCTATTTCTATATTTAATTTACCATCTTCACTAAAAATCGTGCCTAAGTAATTGAAATGTTTTACTTGTTCCACATGTTCTCCATTCATAACACAGTTGACATTTTCAATGATTCTGCCTATTTTCATTGTCTTTGTCTTTTTATTGCTGACCTTCATACCATATCTATTACAACAGTTATTCAATTTAGTCAGAGAATCTTGCAGACTTGTAGCGGATTTATTTAGAAGTATAACATCATCCGCATAAAGCAAAGAGCTGACATTAACATCTCCAATTTTGATATCATGTTTCATACCACTTTCCTCCATAATGTGATCCATACAGATAATGAATAACAGAGGGAATAATGTACATCCTTGTCTCACACCAGATTTAACATTAAACCATCTTCCTGTATTTCCTTCAATTCTAACTGCTGACTTACAACTCAAATAAAGACTAAGTATTGCTTGATATAATGCCACACTGACACCATATAACTGTAGCGTATTGAATAGCTTCTCTCCTGGCACCTCGTCATATGCCTTTTCCAAATTGACAAAACTTAAATACAGATCTTTGTTATATTCCAATGCTTTCTCGACTATTTGTCGTAAAGCGAAGATCTGATCCTGAGGGCCTCTATTTGGCCTGAATCCAGCTTGTTTTTCACCCAGCATTTCTTCCACAATTCTTCTCAACTGTTTCTCAAGTATACTTGCATAGATCTTGCAAGGAACACTCAGTAGGGAAATACCTCTGTAATTCTCACATTCAGTTTTATTTCCCTTTTTATATATGGGTACTATGAGAGCTCTACTCCAATCATTGGGAATTCGTCCCTCTGTCCAGGCTTTCTGAACTATGCAGTGCAGCTACTGTAAGACTTTTTATACCACCATACTTCAGCATTTCTGGTCGAATATCATCTACTCCTGCTGCCTTTCCACATTTCAAGTCTTTGATGGCTTTTTCTACTTCAAGTATGGATATGTATTCCTGACAGCATGCCTGGTCAGTGTTTTTTACCACTGTGCTGTCATCACTGCTTGTTTCATTTAGCAGTTTTTCAAAGTAATTACTCGATACTTCAAGGATCTTTTTCTCTCGTTTTCATGTCACCTTTATCGTCTCTAACTCCTTTTACAGCACTCTTTCCTCCATTCCTAAGCTTCTTCAACAACCTCCAGAATACTTTGCCACCTTCTTGATATTTATTTTCTATATTCTTGCCAAAGTCCTTCCATGACTTTTGTTTAGCTAGTTTTACACACTCTTTAGCATTCTTCCATTTGTCTCTATATTCTCTAAGAGCAAAAGCTGACTTATTTGCCAGGAACTTTTGATAGGCTTTCTTCTTTTCCTTTACTGCCTCTTTAACTTCCTGTGTCCACCATGGAGTTCTAATTTTTCTATCCTTCCAGACAACTTCACCACATGCCCCTCTAGCTGAATCAATCAGGACTTTCTTCAAGGCTTGCCACTGAATCTCCAAGGTTTGATTCCTGTTCTCAAACTCTTTCATTTTTTCTTCAATAATCTTTGTGTATTTTAGTCTACAGTTCACATCTGAGAGCTGCTCAACTTTTATTCGCTTTAAAACTTTCTTACATGTTATTCTTTTCAATATGAAATTCAATTTTATCCTGCTCAAGACTAAATAGTGATCATTTCCAATTTCAAATCCTCTGTACACTCTGGTGTCCTGCACCAGGGAGAAAACATCACTATCAACAATAACATAGTCAGTGACACTTTTCTTATTCCTTGTCTCTTCTCTCCATGTGAATTTGTGCACATTTTTATGTTGGAACATGGTGTTAGTAATAACCAGTCCATGTCCTGAGCAGAAATCCAACAAATATTTGCCATTATTATTAGCTTTGCTCTTTTCTCCAAATTTTCCCAAAATATTTTTGTATGTCTCACAATCATTTCCTACTCTGCTATTTAGATCCTCAACAAGGACCAACTTTTCCTTTTTCATTGTGTCAGTTTCTTTCTCTCTCTCTAAAGCCTCAAAAAATTCCTCCACTTCTACCTTAGTAGAATCTTCTGTAGGACCATAGGCACAAATAAGTCTCATTGTCCAGTTCCCCATTTTCGTATTTGCCCACATTACTCTACTTGAGACTGACTGCCATTCAAGAAGATCAGCCTTGTATTTCGTGTTGAATACTATGGCTACTCCTTTTCCTTGATTGTCATTGCCTGAATATAACATTTTGTATTTATTGCTCAGAAAGATCTCACCAGTTTTGGTCTTTTTTGTTTCAGTCATCCCTATTATGTCGATCTGGTACTTATCTAATTCCTGAGCTAGCTCCATTTCTTTGCCATTCAGGCTTCTTATGTTGATAGTACCGATCTTTAACACTGGTGATGTTGAGTTGGGGTGTGTTTTCAGATTTGTTCCAGTAGCTGACTTTTCACTGTTCGACCTGGTTCCCTGGTGAAAACAACAAGGGCCTTGTTTAACCGGGCGACGCTCCAGCCGGCATGAAATTTTGTCATGTTGTACCATCATTTTTTATTTTGGTTTAACCAATAAGAATACAATTTGGAAAGCGAAGATCTGATCCTGAGGGCCTCTATTTGGCCTGAATCCAGCTTGTTTTTCACCCAGCATTTCTTCCACAATTCTTCTCAACCGTTTCTCAAGTATACTTGCATAGATCTTGCCAGGAACACTCAGTAGGGAAATACCTCTGTAATTCTCACATTCAGTTTTATTTCCCTTTTTATATATGGGTACTATGAGAGCTCTACTCCAATCATTGGGAATTCGTCCCTCTGTCCAGGCTTTCTGAACTATGCAGTGCAGCTACTGTAAGACTTTTTATACCACCATACTTCAGCATTTCTGGTCGAATATCATCTACTCCTGCTGCCTTTCCACATTTCAAGCCTCTGATGGCTTTTTCTACTTCAAGTATGGATATGTATTCCTGACAGCATGCCTGGTCAGTGTTTTTTACCACTGTGCTGTCATCACTGCTTGTTTCATTTAGCAGTTTTTCAAAGTAATTACTCGATACTTCAAGGATCTTTTTCTCTCGTTTTCATGTCACCTTTATCGTCTCTAACTCCTTTTACAGCACTCTTTCCTCCATTCCTAAGCTTCTTCAACAACCTCCAGAATACTTTGCCACCTTCTTGATATTTATTTTCTATATTCTTGCCAAAGTCCTTCCATGACTTTTGTTTAGCTAGTTTTACACACTCTTTAGCATTCTTCCATTTGTCTCTATATTCTCTAAGAGCAAAAGCTGACTTATTTGCCAGGAACTTTTGATAGGCTTTCTTCTTTTCCTTTACTGCCTCTTTAACTTCCTGTGTCCACCATGGAGTTCTAATTTTTCTATCCTTCCAGACAACTTCACCACATGCCCCTCTAGCTGAATCAATCAGGACTTTCTTCAAGGCTTGCCACTGAATCTCCAAGGTTTGATTCCTGTTCTCAAACTCTTTCATTTTTTCTTCAATAATCTTTGTGTATTTTAGTCTACAGTTCACATCTGAGAGCTGCTCAACTTTTATTCGCTTTAAAACTTTCTTACATGTTATTCTTTTCAATATGAAATTCAATTTTATCCTGCTCAAGACTAAATAGTGATCACTTCCAATTTCAAATCCTCTGTACACTCTGGTGTCCTGCACCAGGGAGAAAACATCACTATCAACAATAACATAGTCAGTGACACTTTTCTTATTCCTTGTCTCTTCTCTCCATGTGAATTTGTGCACATTTTTATGTTGGAACATGGTGTTAGTAATAACCAGTCCATGTCCTGAGCAGAAATCCAACAAATATTTGCCATTATTATTAGCTTTGCTCTTTTCTCCAAATTTTCCCAAAATATTTTTGTATGTCTCACAATCATTTCCTACTCTGCTATTTAG
Source organism: Typopeltis vanoorti (assembly GCF_054136105.1). Classification (NCBI taxonomy): domain Eukaryota; kingdom Metazoa; phylum Arthropoda; class Arachnida; order Uropygi; family Thelyphonidae; genus Typopeltis; species Typopeltis vanoorti. Next base: position 143,775,421 of record NC_143557.1, on the reverse strand, counting down.
ATCCTCAACAAGGACCAACTTTTCCTTTTTCATTGTGTCAGTTTCTTTCTCTCTCTCTAAAGCCTCAAAAAATTCCTCCACTTCTACCTTAGTAGAATCTTCTGTAGGACCATAGGCACAAATAAGTCTCATTGTCCAGTTCCCCATTTTCGTATTTGCCCACATTACTCTACTTGAGACTGACTGCCATTCAAGAAGATCAGCCTTGTATTTCGTGTTGAATACTATGGCTACTCCTTTTCCTTGATTGTCATTGCCTGAATATAACATTTTGTATTTATTGCTCAGAAAGATCTCACCAGTTTTGGTCTTTTTTGTTTCAGTCATCCCTATTATGTCGATCTGGTACTTATCTAATTCCTGAGCTAGCTCCATTTCTTTGCCATTCAGGCTTCTTATGTTGATAGTACCGATCTTTAACACTGGTGATGTTGAGTTGGGGTGTGTTTTCAGATTTGTTCCAGTAGCTGACTTTTCACTGTTCGACCTGGTTCCCTGGTGAAAACAACAAGGGCCTTGTTTAACCGGGCGACGCTCCAGCCGGCATGAAATTTTGTCATGTTGTACCATCATTTTTTATTTTGGTTTAACCAATAAGAATACAATTTGGTCGGCTAAATCCCAAATTGCCAGCCAATCCTCGTTCGTTCAGTATCCAAGTAGATACCCAACAGGGTGCACCATGAGAAGGTGAGGATTGGACATTAGGTCAGAAGCCGTGGTCGGTTCTCTGCATTCCTTTAAAGGCTATGTGGTCTCTTCTCAGTTATACAGCTTTGACCCTTAAGCACCCCTTGTTGTCCAAATTTAGCCTATGCAAATCATTTTGTCAGTGCTGGATATCAGTAGCATCCCTGATTGCCTTGCCTATCTTTGCATCATTGGCACAATTGCACATTTCCTGTGAGACCCTTCCTGATGTCATTAATGTACAGAATGAACAACAATGGCCCAAGGATTGAACCCTGAAGTACACCACTGGTCACTTTAAATCTGGCAGAGTCACACCCACCATCCTCTGATCCAAGTCCAGAGTTTATATCCCAATCCCATATTTTCCAGTTTAAGCAACAATCTTTCACATGGTATCCTATCAAATGCCTTAGCAAAATCGAACATTATTAGTATATCCATTCCCTTTATCCAACTCTGCCATATCATTGTTATAAAATATGAGCAAACTGCTAAAACATGACCTTACTTTAGTAAACCCATGCTGCTTATTGCAGAGTATAGCTTGTCTGACTATCCATTTCTGTATGCAATGTCTCTAAAATCTTCGCCACCACACCAGAGATACTGATAATTCAGTAGTTAAACACATCAGTTTTTGCACCACCCTTGTACAATGGAATTATCATACATACTCCTATGGTATCATTCCTGAAATGAGACTCAAGTCATAAACATGGGAAAGGCCTAGCTAATTCGGATGAACTTTCCATTAGTAAATAAACATGCTGATATTTCATCTATCCCTATTGCAAAATTCTTATCCAGGTTATGCAAGAACTCTTCAACCTCATTTTCATGCACCTTTAATTCCTCATCCAATGTAGCAGTATGTGCCATGTTACACACACCTGGTTGATATATCTTAGCAAGTGAGCACTCATACCACCTCATTCCATTCAGTAAAGTTATTCTTCCACATTCATTCTTTCTTTTGCTTATAGCATAACGATAAACTTCTTTTGCATTGACTTTAGTCTGCATAGCAAATTTCTTTTCATACTCTGATTTAACTTTCTGTACAATACTCGTCACTTTTCTGGCCTGCACTTTATATATTTCATAACTCTTCTCACGCTTCAAACACTATGGATACATTCAGATACCACTTCATTTAAGCACTTTTTCAAAGATTTCCATGCATTGCTGACATTTTCCCATTTGGTAACTGATACCATGGGACCAAAGATAGTATTCTCCTAAGTTGATTATAATTTCCAGCTTTGTATCATCAGTTTGGAGGTTTGATGGAATATTTACAGCACTAGGAAGGGATTAAAAACTGATTTTAACATTTCCAATATTTCGTCTCAGTCACTAAGACATCTTCAGGTATTACAAATAACCCTAGTAACACACACTCAAATTCAACACAATACTAAGTGAAATATGTGGGTGACTCTAAACTCCTATCTAGGTGGAGCGCCCTCTATGGGCATTTGTAGGTGCCTAGGATATAAAGTGGGATCTCTGATAATTAATATTTCACAAATTTTGATAAGTTTTATGCAACTGTACATATTTAAATTCAGTTGATTTCTGAGTGCTGACACAGATTCTAAAAACAGTCTTTCTTTTTTGAATTTGCTATGGTGGAGCATGGTAGTTTTTCTCCATGAGATCCTGTAGGTTGTATCCAAAACATGGTCTGCAAGCCCAGATTGACCATAGTCATGATTGCAGATGTATGATTTGTGTTCTTCTACATGGATGGCTGCTGATCTACGTGTCTGGCTAAAGTAAGCCAGCTTACAGGAACAGAGTACTTAATACATTCCAGGCAGTGAGAGAGGAGGGAGATGATCTTTGGTAGAACGGATAAGGGTAGCAAGTTTACAGTGGGCTTAAAAGCTGTGTGGAGGTTGTACTTTTTTAAGGACCTGGATATTTTTTCTGATTTGCCACGGATGTAGGGTATGGTAATGGCATTTCTGAAATCCTTCTGAAGAGATAACCGAATGGGGAAGGAACTGATTATTTTTTAATTCTGTAATCACTGCAGCCATTGGAAAGGATGGTGTTGTGTATGTGGTAGTTCAGTTGAAAGAGAGGTTCCCCTGGAACAAAGATTGTGGGCTCTATTGGTTAGAGTTTTAATGATGCCATATGTTAAGAGGGGTGGTGGTGGGACAGTTTGTGAATGTATCTACCTGTGTGAGTAGGTTTTCTATATACAGTGAAGGAAAGGAAGGCGTGTTACTAAGGTGTCTGAGGAAGGGTAAACTATTGTTATTTTCCTTTTCCATAATAAACTGATTTCTTGGATGTAGACTATTGAGTCTAATGTGTCTGAGCCATGAGGCCAAATAGAGAACACATCATCTACATATCTTAGCCAGAGAAGGTTTGAGAGGGGCTGAGTCTATGACTCGTTTTTCAAAATTTTCCATGTAAAATTTAGCAAGAGGGGATGAGAGGGGGGGGGACATAGCAGTTCCCTCTATCTGTATGTAAATTTTGTTCTTCAAGAAAAATAACCAGAATTGATGGGTTATTTGTAATCCCTGAAGATGTGTCAGTGACTGAGACAAAATATTGGAAGCATTAAAATCAGTTTTTAATCCTTTCCTAGTGCTGTAAATATTCCATTAAACCTCTAACATGATGTCCTCATGGCACTTAAGCCTCAACACAGAGTCCAGCTTTGTAGTTTAACATGTAACCAGTTCTAATGGGGACATCAATATAATTAGATACTTCCCAAGAAAGCACAGCATGATCACTGTCACCAAATGGTGGTAAAATAGTCATATTCTTAACAGAGACCCCTTTTGATGCTATGAACTAATCTAACACTCTTTGACCTTATGTTCCTTCTTTCACATGCTGCTTGAGAAAGTTGTCTTGCAACAATTCAATAAATTCCTCTTCATTCTTATCATGAGATTTCTCTTCTACCCAATCAATATTTGGATAATTAAAGTCACTCATAATGATCATTCGTTTAGTACCCATAAGGCTTAACTGACAATGCAATTTTTCATTCCCTGCAACTGAGCTGCCAGGTCTGTAGCAATACCTCACCATATATTTCATCCTGTTAGCCTCCTCTTAACACCAGATAGCCTCAAACTCACTGCAACATGAGACATCGTTACTTCTTCTTCTTCTTCTTCTTCTGCAGCTTCGCCCACGCTTCTGCCTTCCTTGCACATCCATCTGCATGACCCTTCTTCCCACATATTCGTCCTCCCTCCTCATCACATGACCAAACCATCTCAACCTTGCCTCCTGTATTTTCGCTCCTAAGTTCATAACTTTCACTGTTCCCCTGACATAGTCATTTCTCAGATGATCCTTTCTGGTCACATCACACCGCACATCCACCTAAGCATTCTCATCTCTTCTACTTCCATCCTGCTAATGTTATTTTTCCTCAGGGCCACAGTTTCTATAGCATATGTCATAGCTGGCCTCACTACTGTCCTATAAATTTTGCCTTTCAGATTGATCGGCACCCTCTTATCGCATAACACTCCAGCCATCTCCCTCCAGTTCCTCCAACCTGCTTGTATCCTGCATCCCACTTCCTTCTCACCTCCTCCATCTTCTTCCACTGTCGAACCTAAGTATCTAAAGTCTCTCACCTTCCTGATGACATTTCCTTCCAGCTCCAGGTCTGTCTCCTGGCCACCGCCCACTGCGCAACACATATACTCTGTCTTACTTCTGCTCGGTCTCATACCTCTCTCTTCCAGTACTTTTCTCCATCTTTCCAGTTTAGTTTCCGCTTCTTCTCTTGAATCTACACACAGCAAGATGTCATCTGCATACAACATTGTCCAAGGTGCATCTTCTCTCACCTCCTCTGTTAGCACCTCCATCACAATATTAAACAGAAACGGACTTAATGCTGACCCTTGATGCAAGCCAACTGTTACTTGAAAACTTTCTGTCTGTCCCAAACAGGTCCGAACACTTGTCTTCACATTTCTGTACATTTCCTGCACCAACCTGACATATTTCTCCGGTACCTTCTTCTCCCTCAGACACCTCCAGACTTCTTGCCTTGGCACACTATCGCATGCTTTCTCCAGATCAATAAATACCAGATGCAGCTCCCTTTGTTTCTCTCGATATTTTTCCATCATCTGTCGTAACCCAAAGATAGCATCTGTTGTTGATCTACCAGGCATGAAGCCAAATTGTTCCTTTGCAATCTCCACCTCCTCCCTCAATCTACCATCAAGAACCCTTTCTAGGATCTTCATTGTGTGGGACATCAACTTTATTCCTCTGTAATTTTTACATTCTTGTGCATCCCCTTTACCCTTGTAGATGGGAACAAGAGTACTCTCCCTCCATTCCTCGGGTATATTTTCCTGTTGGCAAACTTTCATGAACAGGTCCCACAGCAGGTCAATTCCCTCTTCCCCCAGTGCCTTCCATGCCTCCACTGGAATTCTGTCGGGGCCCACCGCTTTTCCATTCCTCATCCTCTTCATGGCCTCCGTCACTTCCATTCTACTGATGTTCTGCACCATCCCCTCAGAAGGCTGCCCATCTCCTCTGTGAGTCCTTGCATTTTCCTCATTCAGAAGTCCCTCAAAGTATATTTTCCATCTGTTTCTTATGTCCACATCCCTCCATAATACTCTTCCTTCAGCATCTTTGATCTGCCTCACATGTAAGATGTCCTTAGCTGCTTTATTTCTACACTTCGCTAGTTGGTAAATTTTTCTCTGTCCTTCCTTTGTTTCTAATTGATCATACAGATCTTGATATGCCATGGCCTTCGCCTGTGCCACAACTCTCTTGGCTTCTTGCTTTCTCTGTTTGTACACCTCTCTGTCCTCTTCCACTCTTGACTCATCCCACTTCTGCTTTGCCTTCCTCTTAGCTGTCACTGCCACTTGTACATCATTATTCCACCACCAACCCTCCTTCTGCTCTCTAATCTTTCCAGATGTCTCACCAAGCACCTCGATTGCACAGCTCAGGATTACTTTTGAATTATGTTTCCACCAATCTTGTACACTTTCCAGTCCATCTGAAATCCTCTCTAACACTCTCTCCCTAAAACGATTCCTCACACTCTCTTCTTTTAAGCGAAACCACTTAATTGTCTTCATCCCATGGCAACCAGAAGTTCTTATCTTCGATCTTATTTTAAAGTCTGCGCACAGCAGTCGGTGTTGTTGTGCTACTTGATCTGTTGGAATTACCTTACAATTTGTCACAACCTTAAGATGTTTTCTTCTAGTCAAAATGTAGTCATCGTTACTATCATTGTTTTTTTGCATTTCTACCTTAACTGGACTTAGGTCATCTAATATCATTAGTAGTACTTTCCTTCCTCTCCTATCTCTTCTGTCATTTCTAAAAACAGTTTACTTATTACACTCAATCCCAGTTACCACATGTGATTCTGATAGCTAGGTTTCACTAATGCCAACAATCATAGGCCACATCATATTCAATAAAGCAATGAATTCAACCCCTTTGTTTCTGGCATTCGTGTATAGACATAATGAATTACCACCTAGCCTATTCTTATAATAGATATGCAATCTATTTGGCCTTTTTTGTAGAACTTTCTCTTTTCCCTCCCCAGACATACTCAAAAGGTCCAAACCCAAAGCGTATATTTCCGCCCTGTCACCACATGCATAACCATGTTTGAAGCCATTCATATCTTTATCACGTTTGCAAACCATAGCTGAACTTCCACACACATTTTTCCCATTCCTCCCTTGATGAACTAGTTTCCCTGACTCCCTGCATTAGGTCTCATCCCAATAAGTAATTTTTCCAAGCTTCTGATGCCAGATGAATTCAAGTGTAGGCTGTCCTTCTTATACAAGTCTTTTTTGACATCAAACACACTCCACACATCTAAAAACTTGCATCTGTTTCTTCTACATGACCTACTCATGGAATAATTTCCTCTCCTTCTTAGCCTGGTACTGTTGTATCTGGGTAGCAAACCCACAATTTTTACTCTCTCACATTTATTTCTTGCTTCTTCCAACATACTATATTTGTTGCAACTGAAATTATTAGTTCCTACAAGAATTACCATCTATTTTACTTTTCTTTTCTGTTTTTCAATTACATTTGTCATATACTTTTCACCCCTAGGAAACTAGAAGTACTGACTCCTTCGGCAAGAGCAAATTTTATGATTGAATCACCATACCATATCACCACTTTTTTCTTTCTTTTCTTAGACTTTAATTAACTTACCTTGTTGTTATTATTATTATAATTATAAAGATTAATGCTTTCCTGCCTCTTCTTGTTCTGATCCTTTTTCTTATCATGTCCAAGTAACATCAAACATTTTTCCACTTTTCTAATTCTTTGGTCGATTTTCTAATAATTTCTTTTAATTGGGATATTGCCAATGTCAGATTTTCTTCTGATATATTATCATCATCACTGAAGCAATGTTTCTGCTCATTGAAAGAAATGTTCTATTACTGTTCACATTATGAGAGAAGGTCACTACCCAGACCGGTTTCAACCTTTATTGAGGTCTTATCAGTGATTAGGTAGACCTTGTTCATAATACCAAGTTTGTAGCAACAGAACCCGCACACCTTCTTGGCAATTCTCATAATAGGATATGTAAGTTCTGTTTGCTACAAATTTGGTATTTAAGTTAAGGGATGTAATATCCCTTAACTTAAATAAGTTCATGTCGCCGAATTGAAGCCTTTGGCTCTTCATATAATTAGTAAAAACTAATATTTCGACAATTATATTACTAAATGCTGAGTACAATAAATATGATGAAAAAAACTACAATAATATACTAAAAATACATCAATAAATCTAAGAAAACACTCAATAAATCAGCAAAAATCACCAATCTTTTAGGAGCTTCCTAGCAATACATCTATTAACCAGATAGCCTCAAACCCAAACATTTAATGAATGGTATCACTATACAAAGATGCTTTTGTGAAATGCAGGCATTTTCTTATTTGTTTAGACATTTACAAAAGAAGCTGATATACAAAAGACCCTGACATTCATATCAAAATTTCAAATTTCCTATAACAGGGATGATAACCACTTCGAAGATACAAGAATAAGAATTTATAAAGATTTGACTAATAAAAAATGCATCAAGAAAATATCATTACTTCAAATAAGAAAAAAGGATAACTCATTTTATATCCAAGGAAGGCAAAATCAGATTGCGAGAAGAATCTAGCTGAGTAGGTCAAAGGAAATTGTAAGGTTTTAAAATTTGGAAAACAAAGATGGGATGCAGAATTTATGCTTGGTAAGAATATATTGTTGGAAGTAGAGGAAATAAGAGATCTGGGAGTGATAGTGGATAAAGATCTAAAATTTAGGGGTCACATCGCCAAAATTGTGAAGACAACACAAAGACTTCTGGGAATGATGAGGAGGACACTGACGTGTAGAAGTAGGGAGATTCTTGTTCCATTGTATAAGGCTTTGATTAGGCCACACATGGACTATTGTGCCCAGATTTGGTCACCTGGTTTTCAGAAGGATGAGGAGATGTTGGAAAGGGTCCAAAGGCGACTGACTAAGGTAGTTTCTGACCTCTGGAATGTCGAGTATGAGGAAAGATTGAAAAGATGTAATTTGCAGAGACTAGTGGAGAGAAGGAAGAGGGGAGATATGATAGAGACCTACAAGTTGGTAAGGGGTTGCTATAGGATCAATGGTGGAGAAGTTCTACAGCGAATAGTGGGAGATCAGGGGAGAACCAGAGGTCATCCCTGGAAACTGTATAAAGAGGGTGTGAGTAGGGGAGTGAGAGGCAGGTTTTTTTCGTGCAGAGTTGTGAATGATTGGAATGCCTTGCCTGAGAGCGTGGTGTCTGCAAGGAGTTTGAATGTGTTTAAGACCCGGTATGATGAGATGTGTGTGAGATAAAAGGACCTCCTAGATGAGTCTTTGACTCCATGAGGTCTTGTTTAATAATAATAATAATAATAATAATAAATCGCAAAGAGTTCTTTTGTTAAGTGGCAAGTAAGAGGAAGAATGACTATGGAAGATTAACCTTAACGAGTGATGATGGTCACAAGGTGAGAAGCAAATAAAATAATTGAGTTACTGAGTGACCACTTTGCAAGGGTATACCATCCTAGTGAGGTTAGTGCTTTAACGTATGTGACAGACACTAATGTGGAAACAGAGGTGGAGGAATTGGAGATTCTTAGGATACTGCAGAATCTCAATCTAAATACAGTTGTGGGTTTAGATGGAATATCAGCATGGGTCTTATAAGAGCATGCAAAGGAACTGCCAATGCCTCTGACTAGGCTCTTTAAGTCTCAGCTCTGGTAGAGTTCCAAGGGAGTGAAAAGAGAGCAAAATAAGAGAGGTTCTAAGAATGCAGTAGCAAATTATAGACCAATCAGTATCACAGGTGTCGCGTTTGTAAAAGTACTGGAAAAATTGGCCAAAAAGAGAATTCTAGAATGGGTGGATAAAAATATGTATAAGAAGCAACATGGCTTGTGAAGAGTAGATCATGCCTTAGTAATCAGGCATTTGACAGACTACCACATGGAAAACTCGGTTATGCAAATCAGAACAAATAATGATGAATATGACACTTGTTATTTAGATAAGAGGGTGGATGCTGGACAGATATCAAAAAAGTAGTATAAAGAGGAACAGAACCAAGGTGAAAACAGGTGACTAGTGATGTGCTGCAAAGTTCAGTGCTGGAACTACTACTGTTTAATTTTTATATAAATGATATACGAAATAATATACGAAAGGAAACTGGATTTCCTTTATTCAGTTTCAGTTGTTTGCTGATGATGCAAAACTTGGTAGAGTAATACTTAATCAAGGCAATGTGGAGAGCGTGCAGGATGATTTAAATAGTATGGACAAAAGTTAATGGGTGTCAGTTTAATGTGGAGAAATGTAAATTTGTGCATTTTGGGATAAATAGATTACAAGCTGCATACCACATTGATGGAACTGTACTCTAGGAAATAGATGAAGCCAGAGATTTAGGGGTGGTGGTAGATAGAGAGTTAAAGTTTAGAAGACATATTGCTAAGGTAGACCATAAGATTACTTGGCTATTGAAGAACACATTAACAAATAGAGATAAGGAAATTGTTATTCCTCTTTTTCCTTTCCTTTAATACAACCTTAGAGCCACCTTTAAACCTCCTGCAAAATTAAAGAACTTACTCAAATCATCCAAGGACCCACTTCCTCTGCTGGCCCATCCTGCAGTTTACCGTATTCATTGCACCTGTAATTTGCCCTATATAGGGGAAACAGGACACACAATTCCTATTCAAATAAAGGAACATAAACGGCGCATTAAATTTAATAACTACGGTAAAGCCGGCCTTTCTGATCATGCCCTGAATACTCTATATGGAATTGACTGGAAAGGCACCTGTTATGTCGTTTTTTTTTTTTTTTTTTTTTTATTTCTCATTTGTATAATGCTATTAGATTTAGTGGTCACTACTCTTTCCTTTACCTTATTACATATGTTAGCCTCTGTCTGCTATCTTTAACGTATATATCCCTAAATTATCTGCCTAACACTGAGTATATGATCTTACTGCTTATCTGACAATTTCTAAGTTTTGGGCCACCAGAAAATACCTATTCCCTGATCTCTACAAGTCATCCACATTCGCTCAGACAAATTTATTTCCTGCGCCAGCCTGGGCTTTTAAGGACAGAGTCAAACTCAGCCTAAGGATGGTTATAGAGTATCAGATGCTACTAATATAATTCGCTTGAAATCAGAAGCCGTAGGTTTTCCCTTTTGTCTGTTTGCAGTTGTGCCCCCTTTCCTTTCTTACTAAGGATATCCCCGTGCACGCATATGATCACTAGGTTCGTATTTTTTATGAAGGGTCTAGGTCGGTCTACATGGTCAGAAAAGCAAGCATGGAAGGTAACAAACAAATTTAATGAATTCATAATTAATTACAATACAAAGACAAAATTGACATTTATGCTAGATTAAAATTCTTACGTTTCTCTCACTTTCTCATTCTTAGATAAACATGGATTTCTTAATCTCTACAATACTATTCCTTTAACTTTCAAATATTTAGTTTACAACTTGATAGGAGTCAGCTAGGTATTTGGCACATTATTAATCTCCCTCAAGTAGGTCACGACAGAATCTCCAGTAAATTAATAGTTCTCAAAATTTAGTCTAATGGTATAGAGTCATTCACACATATAATAATTCTTCATGTTTATCCTTATCGTAAATTCGAGTTACACTTTCTTCCGTTTCTGTTAGTCAAGTTCTCTACAGGGCTAGAATATGTAAAAGTACTTATCTATCTTGGGTTCTTTCGGGATTTTCTCCGTTCTTCCTTCTTACAAAGTTCTGGCTGCCTTGGTTCTGTTGCCACGTGGGAATCACGTGCTCTCCCTGGATCGGGTGCTTGGTTTCTTTACTAAGGATTTACGTCGATGCTATTCCTTACCGATGGCCTGCATTCAAGATTTACTGTGTTCTGTGGCGGTGCCATACCGGGATTTCTCGGAGATCAGCTCTTAAAGATAAGAACTGAATCACGATGACCACTCGAAGCACATGGTGAGAATACAAGAACAAACAAAACGGGGAGTTTCAATTCTGTGTTGCAGGTTTTATACGCTCCTCAAGAGCGCCACCTTTCCGAGTTTGATCTCTCCTTTTGACCTTCTGATTCGTCCCCGACTGGGTGACTTCACCGTTCTTTATACGGGGCTTTCCAATTCCAGGAATGCATGCGTCTTGATGTTTTCTTAGACGTAGCACCCATGGATGCTTACACTGCTATTGTAGTACTGCCTTGGTTCTGTTGCCACGTGGGAATCACGTGCTCTCCCTGGATCGGGTGCTTGGTTTCTTTACTAAGGATTTACGTCGATGCTATTCCTTACCGACGGCCTGCATTCAAGATTTACTGTGTTCTGTGGCGGTGCCATACCGGGATTTCTCGGAGATCAGCTCTTAAAGATAAGAACTGAATCACGATGACCACTCGAAGCACACGGTGAGAATACAAGAACAAACAAAACGGGGAGTTTCAATTCTGTGTTGCAGGTTTTATACGCTCCTCAAGAGCGCCACCTTTCCGAGTTTGATCTCTCCTTTTGACTTTCTGATTCGTCCCCGACTGGGTGACTTCATCGTTCTTCATACGGGGCTTTCCAATTCCAGGAATGCATGCGTCTTGATGTTTTCTTAGACGTAGCACCCATGGATGCTTACACTGCTATTGTAGTACTGGGCAACCTTTGCCCCTTCTTATCGAATTTTTGGCATTCTTTGACGTGTAGGGATTCACAGATAATTACTTTCATGTGAGCCCTTTTTGTTGACTTACAGTTACATTAAAGTATAAATACACTACCTACAGTTCTTATTCTAATTTGCCAGTTGTTATTTCTTTTAAGACATAGTTAAATTGTGCCAAATGAGTAAATTTAAGAAAGCTTGTGAAATTCTTATCAACCACCCTAATCTTAATAATAATGATGGTCTAAAAATCCCAAGAATATGGAAGGTACATATTCTACCTGCATAACCTTTCTGCCTAAGAGTCAATTATAAATATGATTATAGGTAATCCAGAATCTTAACTCTAATATAACAACTCTCATGTTAAATTAGGACATCACTTTTGCTGTAATAAAACTATCTATATGAAATTGTTCTCTGATGTTGTCATAAATAGAATATAGCTTTGATGCAGTTATTGTATTTTATTTATTTATTTAATATTTTTTTTCCACTAGAGGTCAGTCCTGTTGATCAAACCATTGTCTCTTTTACTCTTCACACCAGATAGCCTCAAACTCACCGCAACACGAGACCATTACTATCATTGTTTTTTTTTTTTGCATTTCTACCTTAACTGGACTTAAGTCATCTGATATCATTAGTAGTACTTTCCCTCCTCTCCTATCTCTTCTGTCATTTCTAAAAAAAGTATACTCATTACACTCAATCCCAGTTACCACATCAGATTCTGATAGCTAGGTGTGGCATACTACTGTGTGAAATGTAACATAGCTTGTCTCTGTATATAAATGTGAATACTCCAGATGATAATAACCTTAATATGAAAGTCAAAACATTGGGAAATTAAAATAATTATTTCTAATAATGTTGTAGTCGCCATAATTTATCTGAAATGAGTTATTCCTCTTTATAAGGGCTCAATATATCCACATCTGGATTACTGTGCTCAGGACTGAACTCCTGGGTTTCTTGGGGATGAGGAAGCAATGAAGAAGATTAGAGGCAAGCAGGATGGTGAGTGGTCTGTGGAATGTTCGCTATGAGGATAGATTGAGGATGTGTGTGGATTGCAGAAAGTTGGTTGATATGAGAAAAAGAGGAGATATGATAGAAACATTTAAGTTGCTTAAAGGGTTTTATAAGTTTGATGCAGGGGAAAGGGTTCAGCACTTGGCTAGAGGGACCATAACAAGAAAGTCATCCCTAGAAGTTGAATAGGGCTGAGAGGACTAGATTTTTTGCTTGGAGAGTTGTGAATGAGCGGAATGGGTTGCCAGAATCAGTTGTGAGTCCTTTATTAATGGGTTCAAGGAAAGGTATGATAGATTGTGTGGATAGTTTGGATCTCCCGTGATGAGTCTTCAGACTCCCTGGAAGTGCTCATACAATAATAATAATAATAATCCAATAACAACTAAAGTTTACTTAATAAACTACTTACAAATTCCACTCCAGCGGTCCAATCTTTACAAATTGTTGGAATTCGACCTATCCAGTTAACTATCCCGAACTCACTATAATTATTATGTATCCATACTATCCTTTCTCCTAAAGATAAAGTAGGGGCTTCTGGTTCTGTGACTTCAAGACTTGCTTGTGAAGATAAAAACCCTTAAAAAAATTTTAAAGCTATATAAATAGTATGCAAGTCAAAGTTCAAGATAATACAGAAATCTTTAAACTACCCAAACATATGGATAAAATATATCAAAAATTTACACTTCATAATCCATATTATTTCTATAATATTCATAGTTATAGACTTCAATGGACACTTCATATCCATGTAATTATGGACTTATACACACGACAAGGCCAATATGGAGATTAATTAGCACTGATGTAATTGTTAAACTATAAATTTTTGAAATTTTTAAACTATAAATTTATAAATTGCCAGTCAAATTAATTGTTTTCTTTTACAATATAAAATGAATCAAGTGTTGGCTGTTAAAGTGTGCCAAAAATTTGCAATATTTGGTCAGATGACATATCCATATCATCTGACCAATTGGAGAACACATTGTTCATGTATGTATTCCCCACCCAAAAGTGTTATGTCAGTGAAATACATTATTTTCATACATTACTTCTAAACATAATCTCCCTCCCTTTCAATACATTTTCTCTACTACAACACATTTATCACAGCCTTTGTAATAAAGCTCTTCAGGTTATTTCTAGAACATTTTCTCATCTTTGTTTTGTACTGTTCATTATTGCGAAATAGACCTCCTAGAGATGAAATTTATATTATTTCACAGATTGAAATCTATGAAACAGCCAATGCTTGATTCATTTTACATTGTAAAAGAAAACAATAATTGTCTGTTTCAGATGACATGGATATGTTACATTTTTGGCACACTTTGACAGCCATTACTTGATTCGATTTACATGGCAAACAAAAACAATAATTATCCATTTCATAACTATAGGCTTTGAATTATTTCATGGATTTCAACCTATGAAATAATCTAAAGTTCAATAATGCAAAGTCCAAGAAGTAGGGAGGATGTTCCATAACTGCAAATTTAATCTTTTAATAACCACTGAAGTGAACAATGCACTCACATAGCCCTGTTTTGACATTTTTCAAAGTGGTTGTTCTTTAGTACAAATAGAATTAACTCATTTGCAAATTTATTGTCATCCCTTTCACCATACACGCTGAATAGCACCTTTAATGTCTTAAAGACAGTCAGTATGCATTTTCCAGACTGAGTTTTGAACTTTTTTGTATGATGATAAAATAGTGTGAGAACATTCCATTAGCTGAATTTTCATTTTGGATCATAATGATAAACCCAACTTGCGTCCCAAACATGATTTTGTGGAGAAAAGCATAGCTTTCCCTTTTTGGTAATGCTGAAGCAATTAGTTATCACTGATTGATAACTTTAACAATAAGAACCACTGTTTCTCATTACTAGAATTTCTTATTACATGGATACTTGGGAGAAGGGAGACAATGTCAGGTAACACTGAGCCCAGTGGAGTCCAGAAGAGATAATGCTGGGTATAGAAACAATGGCATTTATATGCTGTATACTAATGCCAGGAGTATCCGGAATAAGGGAGAGGAATTGGTGGCGCAGATAGCATCAGCCTGGCCAAAAATTATTGCGATCACTGAGACGTGGTTGACAGAAGGGGATATAACAACAGGAATAGAAGTCGCTGGGTATAGCATTTTTCGTCACGATAGGAGGGGAAAGCGTGGTGGTGGGGTACTGCTTATGATAAGTGATGACCTATGTCCTCTAAGAGTGGAGAATTTGGAAGGAAGTGAGACAAATGATTTTGAGAGCGTATGATGTGAGGTAGAGGTAGGCAAGACAGGATATTTAGTGGGGTGTTGCTACAGACCCAGGAGCACAGAGGATGGGGACCAGGAGATGTTTAGACAGCTAAGTTTGGCAAGTGCAAGAAGAATGATTGTTATGGGAGATTTTAACTTCAGTAGTATAAATTGGAGAGAAGAAGATGCATGTAGCAATAGGGGAATGGAATTTCTAGAATTCTTGAGGGACAAATGTCTTAGGCAACATGTAAAAGAGGGAACAAGAGGTTCAAAAATTTTGGATTTGGTTATAGCATCAGAAGAGTTGATAATAACTGAGTTGACGTCTCTCCCACCAGTTGGAGAGAGTGACCATATGGTGTTGACTTGGAAAATGAATAGACATGCAGGAGTATCAAAGAGACGGGAACTTATGTGGAATTATAAGGCAGGTGATTATAATAGTCTTAGACGTCAACTTCGGGAAGTTTCATGGAGGGAGGAATTGGAAGGCCGGGATATCACCAGTGCGTGGGAAATTGTGAAAGAATATTTGTTATCAGCAATGGTAAGTTGTATACCACGAGTGAAGAAGAGGACGCAATTTGGAGTAAAGTGGATGACAAACAATATTAAACAGGAATTGCATGCGAAAAAGAGGCTATGGAAGAGATATAAGGAGATAGGTGAAGAGATGCATGAGGAATATAAGACACAGGCCAGAAGAGTGACTAGTGTGGCAAGGAAAGCGAAACTGGAATATGAGAGGAGATTGGCCCTAAGATCCAAAGAAAATCCTAGGGAATTTTTTAGCTATGTGGCCAGTAGGAGGAGAAATGACTGTGGAAGAATGATATTGTGGGATAAAAATGGGAATAGAGTGACTGATGCAGAGGACATAGTGGAATTGTTCAATGAACACTTTATTGGAGTATTTCATCCTAGAGGAGTCAGTTTTAATGCTAGAGGGATAGGACTGGTACGAGGTCTGGAGGTACAGGAGGAGAGTGTGTTTCAGATACTGAGTACTCTGGATGTCAGTAAAGCTGTGGGACTGGATGGTATTTCGCCACGAGTTTTGAGAGAATGTGCTAGGGAATTGACAGTACCTTTAACGTGGCTTTTCAATGAAAGTCTGGCTTTGGCAAAGGTGCCCAGGGAATGGAAGGAAGGTAAGATAGTGCCATTGCATAAGGGTGGTAACAGACTGGAAGTGTCTAATTATAGGCCAGTCTGTGTGTCATCAGTAGTTGTTAAGATCTTGGAGAAAGTAGTGAGGGACCGTGTACAGCATTGGGCAGATGAGGGTAATGTTATCTGTGAGAATCAACATGGATTTGTGAAAGGACGCTCTTGTTTTAGCAATATGCTAGCCTTTTATAATAAAGTTACAAGAACATTAGATGAGGGAAAGGCATATACTGCAATTTTCTTAGACTTGGCGAAGGCATTTGACAGGGTGCCACATGATAAGCTGATATTTAAGTTGCAGCACATGGGTCTGGATGTCAGATTGGTCAACTGGATTCAGGATTGGCTGTCTGATAGGTATCAGAGAGTTGTGTATGGTGGAGCAGTTTCCAGGAGGCAGAGGGTTACAAGTGGGGTCCCACAGTGATCAGTACTAGGACCTATATTGTTTAACCTTTATATCAATGACATAGCCAGTGGATTGCAGGGGGATATTCAGTTGTTTGCAGATGATGCGAAGCTGGGAAGGATTATTAGTAATAGTGCAGATGTGGTAGCCCTGCAAGAGGATTTAAATAAGCTAGATAGATGGGCAAATGAATGGGGGTGTCAGTTTAATGCAGCAAAATGTAAGGTCTTGAGGTTTGGGAAACATCGATGGGATGCTGCATACTCTATGGGAGGAGTTATACTGGAGGAAGTAGGGGAGACAAGAGATCTGGGGTTGATGATTGATAGAAACCTGAAGTTTAGGGGACATATCGCAAAGGTGGTGAAGGTAACACAGAGGATTGCTGCTATTATGAGAAGGACACTGACCTGCAGAGATAAGAGGGTTATCATTCCATTGTATAAGTCTCTCATCAGACCACACTTGGACTATTGTTCTCAGATTTGGTCCCCAGGATTTGAAGGGGATAAATTAACTGTGGAAAGGATACAAAGACGGATGACAAAGATGGTTTCAGGACTGTACAAGGATAGTTATGAGGATCGGCTGAGAGAATGTGGACTGCAGAGTTTGGTGGATAGAAGAAGGAGAGGTGATATGATTGAGACTTTTAAACTGTTGAGAGGTGGTTACAGGGTTGACACTGGGGAGTTCTTTCGCTTGGTTGATCAGCGGGAAGGAGTGATGACAAGAGGCCATCCCTGGAAGTTACGAAAGGAAACTGTGAGCAAGAGGGTGAGGAGTGGTTTCTTTGTGTGGAGGGTGGTTGAGCCGTGGAATGCATTGCCTGATGGAGTGGTGGGAGCGAGAACGGTCAGTGAGTTTAAAGAGTGGTATGATAGACTTTGTGTTTCTCAGGGGGGGACCTCCCCTCAGTGAGTCTTGACAGACTTTATGTCTTAGGAAGGACCTCCCTCGATGAGTCTTTTGACTCCTTGGAGGCCTGAATAATGATAATAATAATAGAACAGATACAGTGCAAGTTACAGAACTAGACCACAAAACTATCCCAATTCTATAATGATTTGGTTGATTTCTATTGATCCAATGTTTAATTTTAGATCTGCGATCTCACACTTATTTTTTTTCTGATTAAATGATCAGCTTTCGATAGAACTGGGCATTATTATTGTAGTCCAGTTCTGTAGATTTGTGTGCTGCATCTGTTCTAGTAATATGAAGATCATCATTGTAGTTTATGGCTACATAAATTTTGATAGTTTATGGCGCCTGTCCAAATGGCAAGAGGAAAGTTTGCCAAAGCTGTTAGGCATAACTTTTGTCCACCCAGGTTTTCACCACTCTTATATCTAGATGGTATGGTACTCATCTTAAGACAAGGCCAACTTACTAGCATCAATCTTCTTTTCCAATTCCTGCACTGATGACTTGGGCAAAGTTCTCTCCACTTCATGAAGAACTGCTCACTCAAATGTCACCCATAAGCTTCTGCCAGAAAGAAATCCAAATAATCTTTAATAACTTATTATTATTATTATTACGGGCAACTCCAGGGAGTCATTAGACTCATCAAGGGAGGGCCCCAAATCATATTCATCACAGCTATTCTACATTCATACAGTATCTATCATACCTCGCCTTAAACTCATTCACTGTCACAGCATCCACCACAGACTCAGGGAGCGCATTCCACTCATTCACCACTCTACAAGAACCCAGCTCTAACACCTTTACTAACCACACTTTTGCCCAGTTTCCATGGATGTCCCCTAGTCCTCCCACAACCAGCCTTTTTCTCAAAAATATCTTCTGAATTAATTTTATAGAAACCCTTCAGTAATTTGAATGTCTCAATATCTCCCCTCCTCTGCCTATCAACCAATTTTTGCAACGCACAAATCCTCAACCTGTTCTCATAAGGTTCATTCCACAGACCTGCTATCATCTTGGTCACTCGCCTTTGGATCCTCTCCACCTCCTCCCCATCAAGAAGAAACCTAGGTGACCAAATCTGGGCACAGTAGTCGAGATGAGGTCTTATCAAGGCTCGATACAGAGAAACAATAACCTGCTTGTCAACGTATTCTTCAGCAACCAAGTGATTTGATGAGCTGATTTGGCCACTTTTGCAATGTACCCCCTAAACTTCAACTCCTTATCCACCAACACTCCTAAATCTTGTGCCTCATCAATTTCCTGGAGTACAGTTCCACCAATGTAGTAATCTGCTGCTAATCTTTTTACCGCAAAATGCATAACCTTGCATTTTGCCACATTAAATTGACATCCATTCACCTTAGCCCAGACCTCCAATCTATCCAAATCATCTTGCAAAATTTTGACGTCGTCTGCATTCACTACTGCCCTACCCAACTTTGCATCATCCGCAAACAAATGAACTGTTCCTCTCAGATCCTTTCCTATATCATTAATGAACAAATTAAACAGCAGTGGTCCAAGAACAGATCCTTGTGGCACACCACTAGTCACAGGTCATCTTGTGGCTATTTTCAACTCCTGAATAAACCACTCTCTGATATCTTTCTGTCAACCACCCTCCTATCCATCTCACCAACCCTATATCCATCCCCATATGCTGCAATTTACTGATTAGAATTCTATGTGGTATCCTGTCAAAGGCCTTAGCAAGGTCCAGTAGAATCACTGTAAACCCATTACCCTTATCCAGTTCAGCCATCACTGTGTTATAATATGTGAGCAAGTTACTGAGGCATGACCTACCCATCACAAAACCATGCTGTCCCCGACACAGTATCCCATTTTCTTCTATCCAATCTTGTATTTTCCTCTTGACTATTTTCTCCAAGACCTTGATAATGATTCCTGTTATGCTGATTGGCCGGTAATTTTCAACAGCAGCCTTGGAACCACCTTTATGCAGCGGAACAATTTTCCCCTCTTTCCATCCCCTTGGGACTAGCCCCGACCCAAGGCTCAAATTAAACAAAATGGTCAAGGGCACTGACAATTCTTTAGCCGCTTCACACACGACACGAGCTGGTATACCATCCAATCCCACAGATGTATTGACATTGAGGTTCTGTAATAGACTAGTTACCTCTACTTCTTTCATCACAATTCCAGTATAAGCTGTTGGTTCTTCCATTCCTGCAATGTCACCACCTGGATGATATACTCTTGCAAAATGCTCGCTCAGTAATTCCACTATATCAACTGATTCGGTTACCTCCCTACCCTCAGCATTTTTTAAGATCATTCTACCATGAACATTTTTCCTTTTACTTGCAACATATTGAAAAAACTGTTTGGGATTCTCTTTAGCCTGCATGGCCAATTTTCTTTCGTAATCTGCTTTTGCTTTTCTTACCACCCTTGTTACCATCCTGGCCTGAGCTATATACTGTTCCTGCACCTGCTGGTCACCTTTCTCCTTAAATTCCCTCCACAATTGTTTCTTTTTTTGCAGCTCAAGCTTAATAGTGTTATTCATCCATTTAACCCCTACTTGATTTATTATTAGGACTCTTTCGTAATCTGCTTTTGCTTTTCTTACCACCCTTGTTACCATCCTGGCCTGAGCTTTATACTGTTCCTGCACCTGCTGGTCACCTTTCTCCTTAAATTCCCTCCACAATTGTTTCTTTTTTTGCAGCTCAAGCTTAATAATGTTATTCATCCATTTAACCCCTACTTGATTTATTATTAGGACTCTTGGTATACAGTCAACCATTGCCTCCTGCAAACACTTCTTAACCACCTCCCATGCACTATCAACATCCAGCCCTTGCAGTTTTACATGCCATGGCACTGAACCAAGCACACACCTAAGCTTGTCATACTTACCAGCCTTGTAATTCCACATGTACCCTGTCTTAATTGTAAATTCCACTCCTTTAGCCACCTCCC
This sequence comes from Typopeltis vanoorti, assembly GCF_054136105.1. NCBI lineage: Eukaryota > Metazoa > Arthropoda > Arachnida > Uropygi > Thelyphonidae > Typopeltis > Typopeltis vanoorti. The sequence continues at coordinate 143,754,691 of NC_143557.1, read as the reverse complement.
AAGTCATGACCTTATGGTCACTCTCACCAATTGGTGGCAACATGGTCATGTTCGTTACAGCAACATTCTCCGTTGCAATTACTAGGTCAAGCACTCCCTGCCCCCTGGTATTTTCCACATGCTGCCGCAGATAGTTGTCCCTTAATAACTGCATAAAATCCAATTCCTTCCTCCAATGTGCCCTCTCCTCTTTCCAGTCAATGTTACCATAATTGAAATCACCCATAATAATTACCCTTCTTCCACTCATTTCTTCTATTTGCCTATGCATACTATCCCCACCATCGATTCCATCACCTGGTCTATAGCAGCATCCAGTATATTTTGTTCTGCTAGATTCTATCTCACACCAAACAGCCTCAAATGTGCTCTTTTCTCTATCCTGCAGTTCAACTTCTATACTCCTTGGCTGCAACTCATCAGCTATCATCAATAACATTCCCCCCCCCTTTTTATTCACCCTGTCACTCCTGAACACGCTATACCTGTCGCATTCAATCCCACTAGCTTTATCATCTTCTGTCAGCCATGTTTCACTAATACCAACAACCTGTGGTTGTTGGTATTAGTGACTCAAAAACTCTTCCTTCTTGTTCCTAATACTCCTGGCATTAGTGTACATGAATTGTAGAAGCCAATTTGTCCCATCCCTACTTTGATGCCTTATACTAACTATCCCATTCTGATTTGTTATCCTTCGTACTCGCTCGGGCATAATATACTCATTCATACACTCAACTGCCTCCCTAAAGTCTGCATATCCACTCCCCCCTCTTAATAAATCTAGTTTCCCTGAGTCTGTACATCCACTTCCACATCATTCATCGACACTTTTTCAAGCCTACGTACACCAGCTCCATTCAAGTGTAACCCATCCATCTTATATAAGTCCTTTCGCCCATCGAACTCATTCCACACATCCACAAATTCCACACCACTCTCCATGCATAATCCATGCATAAAGTCATTGGCAATTATGGCCCTCCTTCTAAACACTTCACTGTCATTCCACGGTAAAATACTCACTATCCTAACTCTCTCCCTCTTCTCTTTTGCTACCTCAAGTAATTCCTTCACATCCTCTATCATTTCCATTTTGTCCTCTTTCAAATCATTTGTTCCTGCCACAATTATCATCTCTTTCACCCTCTGTTTTTGCACTCGAATAGATTCACTGACGTCCTTTATGTTCGCACCCGGCTGGTACGACTTTGTCAAACTCTCGACTATCACACCTCTTAATAGCGAATCCCATACAGTACTCACTCCTTCATTTTATTGACGTTTACGAACATTCTATTATTTGTCATCACAGACTTACGCCGGTTATTAGTCGGTATGTTCAGCACACATTTTTCCATACGCTCCAGTTGCCTTTTCGCTCTGTGTATCGCACTGGTCAAACGCGCAATTTCACTAATTGCATTTATCTCACCATTTTCATTATCAATCAAATCATCGATTCGTTCTGTATTTCTTCATTTACACTTTCAATGATGCTCTCATACCTATCTGGCACTACCACGCAATTCTCTATCACACCGCCATTTTCTACATTCTAACTATCGTTAACGATATCACTCTCGCCACCCGAAACACGCTTGAGATCCTCATTCTCCTTACACTTTCTGCACATATTAATTCCACTATCACTTTCTAACCAGACTCCCACTGCTCTTCGCAAAGCATACATCTCACAGACAGCACATTGCATAAATTCGTTTACATCAAAACTCTTAAACAAACATGGTGACCTGGCCGCCATTTTTTTCTTTATCGGTGTCATATGTACGCTATCTTATCTTAAAAATAATACTTAATATAACAGAAAACACACAAAAATTGCACAGACACACCAAGAAACAAAAAGCAAACAATACTACTTAAAATTCTAGTAAAATTGCAAAAGTTAACACAAAATACTATTAATCTTTTCAGGAGCTCTCGACAAGCCGACGATCAAATCAGTGCGACACCAAGCGGAAGGGTTAATTCCATTATTATAATAATGGAATTAACTCATGTAAAATATTCTTTATTTAGTAGAATTTTTGCCTGAGTATCACAGGCATTCATCAGTACACGTGCAAAGGCCAATTAAACAATAACTGATATATTCACAAAGCACCACCTAAGTAGCTAAAGTAAGATAAAAACGCTCCTTAAATTTCCTAAATTTATTTTGGAAAAAAAAAAAAAAAAAAAAAAAAAAAAAAAAAAAAAAAAAAACATTTTATATATATATGTGCTCATACAATTACAAAAGTTAGGAAGAGTACTATCTCCCAGAAAGGGGAAAGACGTAGGCCATCGAATCTGTTTAGGTTAGGGGAGTGAAATAAAGCTTCACATGTTTCTTTGTAAAGCCATTCCATGAGGAACCAACTTTTGTGAATGACTTTTGTCTTTTTCCAATGAACTCTATGTCTAGTGTTAATGACATGCTCTGCAAGTCCAGACTGTTCAGGTTCAAGGTACTGAATATATGATTTGTGTTCTTCTAACCGGATAACAGCAGATCTTCCTGTTTGTCCGAAATATGATAACCCACAGGAGCAGGGAATCTGGTAGACATCTGGATAGCTGGGATGTGGCAGCTTGTCCATCGGAGAAGTGAGGAATGAAGAGATTTTTTTGATGGGTCCAAAGGCAACACAAATATTTAGTGGTTTTAACTTTAGCTATGCATTCACTAATGCCTTGCACATAGGGGATAGGTATACGCGTTATTTCTTCTGTATTTGAAGAGGATGCTGAAACACGACTACTCAACACTCTTTTTATGAAGGAATTCTCATAACTAATGGATAAGAAGGAGGAATTAATATATTGTAATTCTTTCTATAATAGTTCTTCTGAAGAACAAAAGGAGTGGGCTCTATGAACCAGTGTTTTCATAGTACCTGCCTTTGGACTGGGATGGTGATGTCATTCAGCATGGATGTAATGGCATGTATGAGTCTCCTTCCTATAGACTGTGAACTGTAGGTTACCAACTGGTTGGCGAAGAATTAAGAGATCTAGAAAGGCTAACTGCTTATTTACTTCTACTTCTAAGGTGAACTGGATCTTTGGATGATGTGCATTTATTTTTGAGAGAAACTGCTGTAATTCTTCTGAAGTGGCCTTCCATATGGCAAAAATGTCATCCACATATCTGAACCAAAGGTTAGGTCTGGGTGAAATGTTGTCATAAAAACATTGTTCAAAGTGCTCCATGAAGTAGTTGGCAACAGCAGGAGATATAGGATTACCCACTGCTGTTCTTTCAATTTGTTGGTATAACTGGTTTTTGAAGGAAAAATAACCAGACTTTATTACAAATTCAAATAATTTGACTATGCCTAGAGGAAATTCTTGGTGCAGTAATCAATTCGTAAATAGAGAAACAACATCTAGCCTAATCATAATATCTGAATCGGCATCATCAGTACAAGTACAAAGGCTAACTAAAGAATAACTGATTTATTCAGAAAGCACCACCTAAGTAGCTAAAGTAAGATAACTAAAAACCGTCCATAAATTTCCTAAATTTATTTCGCAAAAAAAAAAAAAAATTTTATATATATATATATATATATATGTATGTGTGTGTGTGTGTGTGTGTGTGATTATATGCTGCAACTTGGTTGTTGTGATACATTTTTAAAAATAGATTTAATGACTTAAAAGCTGAGATTACTTATAAAGATTTAATAAGATTAATACAACTAGTTTCGGCTTATATAGAATACCTGATGAAGGCTTAATAGCCTTCATCAGGTATTCTTAAAGGAAGAGAATAGTAATAAACATTGAAGTATCTAAAAACTTGAAAATACAGGTAAAAAATCGCCACACATAATTGATACATAAAAAACGTTGTATTTTTTCAAGTTGTTCTAATAGGCGTGCCATTGTTTATTGCAAGTATGTGTGCAGACTCACGTGAATGCCAATATTGAATAACTGCAGCATGGCTATCTGAGATGTTATAACTCAAATTGTTGTTTAAGTGGACAGGATTCAGAAGGATTTCCCTTGATTCTATAATTTTTCTCTCAAACTCATCATCAGAGCAAAAAATATTTTCTGATCTATCCCAGCAAACGGAGTGGCTTTGTTGATCATCATTAGGATTATTTGAAAAAAGAACATGATTGGATAACGTAGTTGCATGTGATCTTTTGTAAGAGATGTCTCTTTTATGCTCTTCAATATGTTGCTCAACAGATTTGTTAGTTTGTTCAAAATAAGGGATATTGCAATCGCACCATAATTTATATACACCTGGATATTTTAGGTTGTGATGAGGAGGCTCTGGATGGCTGATTAGAGAATGGATTTTTGGAAGGGTGGTGAAGAACGTCTTGATGTTATATTTTTTAAGGACTTTTGCTAATTTGTTAGAGACTGTGCTAATGTATGGGATGGAGATGCTGCCTTTAAAATTAATAGTTTCTGTGGTGCACTGTCTAGGAGGATCCAGAAGAAATTTCTTAATCGTTTTTTCAGAGTAACCATTTTGTTTAAAGATAAGAGAGAGTTGATTTATTTCTTTTTGTAGTTCATCTTGTTCATTCAAGAGAGAGCGTGCTCTGTGTCCTAAGGTAGATATAGTTCCAAGTTTTTGTGGTAGAAAATGATGAGAAAGATTATGCAGATATCTATTGGTATGGGTAGGTTTTCTGTATATAGAGATTTTTAATCTTTCAAAGCAACGTGTAAGCATGACATCCAGGAAAGGCAAGGAGTTATTATTTTCTAGATCAGCAGTAAATTTTATATTAGGATGTTGGATGTTAAGATGATTAAGAAAAACTATGAGAGATGTGTGCCCGTGATTCCAAACAATGAAAATATCATCAACATATCTTTTCCAAACTTTCGGTTTAAATGAGAAGGAAGATATGGCTTTCGTTTCAAAATCTTCAAGGAAGATGTTAGCTAGAACTGGGGACAAAGGATTGCCCATTGCCAGGCCTAGTTTTTGTTGGTAAATGGAGTCCTGATATTTGAAGTAACCAGAATGAATGCAATGTTTTAATAAAGCAAACATTTTTTTGGATAATTTGTCCTTTAGTAATGTATTACTTCATCTGTAGGAACGTTAGTAAACAAAGATATAATGTCAAAACTTGCTAGAATGTCATTTTCATTGATGGGAATATCTTTTATATGTGAAACAAAATCTGTGGTGTTTTTGTGAAAGATGAAGATTTATTGGAGAAACACATGAGGTACTTTGCTAGATATTTTGAAAGTTTATATGTAGGTGAATCAATTCCTTCCACAACTGGGCAAAGAGGGATGTTTTCTTTATGAATTTTGGGAACTCCATTGATGCGTGGGATAAGAGGATGTAGAGAACATAAAGAGAGGCGAACATTATGAGGAAGTTCACTCGCAGTCTTTAACAAGTTGTTTGTATGGATTTGTAATTCTCTTGTAGGATCTTTCTGAAGAATTCAATATGTCAAACTATCTCCAAGTAATTGAAGCATACATATATATATATATATGTATATAATTACAAAAGTTAGGAAAGATTTTCTGATTTATAGGGTACTATCTCCCACAAAGATGTAAGACGTAGGCCATCAGATCTGTTTAGGTTAGGGGAGTGAAGCAAAGCTTCACGTTTCTTTGTAAAGCCGTTCCACGAGGAACCGACTTTTGTGAATGACTTTTTGCCTTTTTCCAATGAACTCTATGTCTAGTGATGAATGCCATGCTCTGCAAGTCCAGACTGTTCAGTTTCAAGGTACTGAATATACGACTTGTGTTCTTCTAACCGGATAAGAGCAGATCTTCCTGTTTGTCTGAAATATGATAACCCAGAAGAGCAGGGAATCTGGTAGACACCTGGGTAGCTGAGATGTGGGAGCTTGTCCTTTGGAGATGCGAGGAATGTAGAGATTTTTTTTGATGGGTTGAAACACAACACAAATATCTAGTGGTTTTAACACTTTAGCTATGTGTTCGTTAATGCCTTGCACATAGGGGGATAGGTATATGCATTATTTTTTCTCTTATAGATAATGTATCGATATAATCTAGGTGCCCACCTAGATTATATGGTCTTCCAAAAGTACATAAGCCAGGAATTCCATTAAGACCTGTTGTAGACTGTATAGGTTGTCCCACTTACAAAATTTCAGTTAAATTTACTCACTTCTTCAACTTGAAGAACTGCTACATATATAAAAAATTCTTTGGATTTCAGATTTCTTGCCCAATCACTCAATTTATTAAAGTCTTCTTGCAAGGCCACAACATCTTCACTACTCTTTATGGTTCGTCCCAACTTTGCATCATCTGCAAACAGCTGAATATCTCCATCCAAATCTTCGCCAATATCATTAATATACAAGTTAAATAGTAATGGCCCTAAAACAGACCCCTGAGGCACTCCACTAGTGACTTTCCTTTTCCTGGATATCGCACCCCCATACACAACTTGTTGATACCTAGTACTTGTTGATACCATACAGAACTTGTTGATAGCCAGTCTCCAATCGATTGCCCTAACCTAATATCCAACCCCATCTGCTCTAGTTTGACTGTCAACTTATCATGAGGTACTCTATCAAAAGCTTTTGCGAAATCCAAGTATATTACCGTGTATCCTTCTCCTCTGTCCAAGGAAGCAGTCACTTTATTGTAATAAGTAAGTAGATTACTAAAACATGACCTATCTTTAGCAAATCCATGCTATCCATCAAAGATTATACCATTGTTGTCAACCCAACTCTGGATTCTAGTTCTCACAAGCTTCTCCAACAACTTAACCACAACACTTGACACAGAGATAGGCCTAAGGCCTATAGTTTGATGCTTGAGTTTGATCACCTCCTTTATGAAGTGGCACAATCTTGCCCTCCTTCCACACTTTAGGAACTTGACCAAGTGCAAGACTCGTATTAAAATAATATGTCGAGACAGGTGTCAACTCCCTGGCACATTCCCTCAGAATACGTGGCGATATATTATCAAGTCCCACAGCCTTATTAACATCTAGTTTACTGAACTCCCCATACACCTCTTGCTCACTTACAGTCAGTCTCTCCTCCCCATCATCAACTGCTCTCAATCTCTCCATGAAGTCACATTCACAAGATTGAAAGACCTGTATGAACTGCTCATTAAGTATCTCCACCACACATTCTGCATCAGCTGTCTTTATACCATTTCCTCCAATCAATGTCACCCTTCCATAATCATTCTTTCTTTTGCGGGCTACATATTGAAAGAACTCCGTAGGATTCTTTTTGGCTTCATTAGCTAACTGCTGTTCATACCTCTCTTTAGCTACTCTCACCAACCAAGTCACCCTCCTTGCCTGGTCTTTGTTGTTTCTCTATTTACGAATGTTCCGTTAGCAGATAGCATTGAATTACTACACCAAGAATTTCCTCCAGGCATAGTCAAATTATTTAAATTTGTAATAAAGTCCAGTTATTTTTCCTTCAAAACCAGTTATACCAACAAATCGAAGGAACAGCAATGGATCCTGTATCTCCTGCTATTGCCACTACTTCATAGAGCACTTCGAACAATGTATTTTTGAAAACATTTCACCAGAACACCTAACCTTTGGGTTTTTTGTAAACCTTTGTAATTGTATACTGTATATAAAATGTTTTTTTTTTGTTTTTTTTTCAAAATAAATTTAGGAAATTTAAGGGCCGTTTTTAGTTATCTTAATTTAGCTACTTTGGTGGCGCTTTGTGAATATATCAGTTATTGTTTAATTAGCCTTTGTACTTGATGATGGCTGTAATACTGAGGTGAAAATTCTACTAATAAAGAATATTTTATTTGAGTTAATTCTGTTATTATAATAGTAAGTAATATGTCTACTCATGGTATTTCCTTACTGAAACTTAAATCCTTAATAACCTGAACACAAACAAAACATCTGGTCCTGATGGCATCCCATCTACTGTGTTAAAAACTTGTGGCGCTGAACTAACGCCTACCTTCTATTACCTCTTCAATCAATCTTATTCGACTGGCATCTACCCTACAACATGGAAGCAGGCCCACATCCAGCCTATCCCAAAGAAAGGTGATAAAAGTCAGCCAACGAACTATTGTCCAATAGCTCTCATTTCTGTTCTCTCTAAAAGGTTATCAACAACCAGCTCCTCAACCACTTACAGACCAACCAAATAATCAGAGACGAGCAATACGGATTTCACCATGCATGATCTACAGCCAATCTTTTAGCTTTCACTACCCACCTCTGGACTCAAGCCATAGAACAATACTGAGAAACTCACACAGTTGCTCTTGACAATTGAAAAGCATTTGATCAGGTTTGGCACAGTAGCCTACTTAGCAAACTGCCATCCTATGATCTGTCTTTCACACTTTGCAACTGGCTCACCAAATTTCTCACTGATTGCTCAATGTGTCATGTGATGGTTTCCTCTCCTCAGATTTTCCCATCAATGCAGGTGTACCACAGGGTTCCATTCTTTCACTCACTCTCTCTTACTCTTCTATATAAATGATCTGCTCTGACAGATTTCTAATCCTATGCACAGCTTTGCCAATGACGGTATACTCCATGCCTCTTTTTCATTAGACAAACTGTGTAGTCCTCCAGTATTAAAATCTCAAGATCCACCTCAACCAATGTCCTGAATTCCAATATCCTAGCTATATCTCAATGAGATAAGGACAACTTTGTACACATCGATGCCACCAAAACTCAATCCTGTCTGAACTCTCACAAAAAAGCTCACATCTTTTTCCCTTGTTGTCAATAATACACAGATATTAACACACAATCAGATTTCCCTTTTTGGACTGACCCATACCTCCAAACTTTTCTGGCATAAACACATTTCAAGCATAGCTTCTACAACCATCAAACAACTTGGTGTACTTTTTCACACGAGACATCTACTTCACAACAACTAACCCTATACAAATCTCAAATCTGCCTAACCATAGAATATTGCTCTCATATTTGAGGTGATGCAACAAAATCCTCTTTAAAATTCCTCAATTCTATCTAGAAGAGAGTGATACATTTAATTAATGCTCTCTCTCTCTCTATGTCCTCTTCAATCCCTACCTCATAGATATTAAGTTTCTTGTACTTTTTCTACAGATACTTTCATGGAGAGTGCTCTGCTGAATAAGCCACTATTATTCCTCCACTTTCCCCCAAATTCATTAGAACAGAAGTTACTGCTAACCAACACTCTTTTAAAGTCCATCTTGAAATTCACTGAACCAACTTAAATATAAAAGGAAACACTAATAATGGAATTGGCATACATTGCAGTTCTCAAGTCATTCATCACCTAATTTTTTATTTCATTATATCCTTTTGCATATTTTCATTTCTTTCCACTAAGCATCAAACATTATTTCACATATTCTTCGGTTTCTTTCTCATATAGTACAACTCTTTCTTCAAATCTTGCATTCTGGCAATTTCAATCTCTGCTTGTTCCCATATTCTCACTCCCTCTTGATTGTGTTATCAAAAGTCTTCATACAAATTTTGTACATTCTTCCAATCCCTTAGTCTCACTAGCCTTCATCTTACTATTCACAGTCATTTGCACCTACATTTATGTTTTTATTCCTCCATTCTGTTTTGCATTCCTGATAACTCGTAATCTAACAAAACATCACAATTTCTACAAATCCATACCTTCTCTCATTTCCTGTTCGGTCTCTCCACAAACACATCTTTCATATTTTGCCATGTATGCATTACACCCACATCAAACCATTTTTGACAAGTCTACATCATCAATAGTAGTTGATCTTCGCTCTGCACAGAGCGAAGATCTCATTCTCCCCATCATTTATTTTGTTCATGACAAAATTAAAAAATTAACTAAAAATAATCAGTAACAAATCCACAAAATCCAACAATCATGCAGTTGCATTAAGCCAGCCATACCAATTCTTACAGAAAATAGCACTTATCTTTTCCAAAGCATTTTACCAATGACCAAGTAAGTTGACACTCTCTAGTGGATGTTCAAATAAGTTAAGAAATCAGTTGGGAAAAAAAAGAGAGAGAGAGTGTGGTTGTTCTGTCAAAAATTAGGAGAATGAAGAGATTACATCAATGGCAGAACGATATTAAAAAAATGAAGATATCAAGAAAGAACTTTATATCCTTAGTATGCAAGAAATATGGAGAATAGCTAATCTGAGGTGTTACCACCACCTAAACAAAATAGGAGAGGAAAGGTAAACAAAACAGGTGTTTCATGCCAGGATGGCAGAAAAATAGACCTCAAGGAAGATCGTGATCTAAGTGGAATGATTCAGTTAGAAGTGCTTTAGAAGACCGAAACATAACAACAGAGAATATCAGAGTCCTGACAGATAACTAACCAATTTTGAAGAAAATTGCTAACACTAAGTTAGTAACAACAAACTTTTCATGTAGTTCTATCAGAGTATCCTGGCATACCTAAAGCCTACACATATCAGTAATTTGATAATGATTTAAAAAAAATAAAATAAACCCTGTATCAGATGTTATCATATATTTTACTTCTTAGATAAGTGAAACCATTGCAACCAATGATCCTGGGAAAAATCAGCAAGAATAAGAAAGAAGACCCATAATTTAATAATAATATTAACATCTGACCTCCACAGAATCAGACACTCATCATGGTAGGTACCCACAAAGCTCATCCAACCATGCCCTTAAACTGATTTAATGTGTCACAACACAGTCAGGCAATGAATTCCACTCACCAACCACTCTCCATGTAAAGAATATATTCCTCTGATCACACACCCTCCTTATACAGTTTCCAGAGATGGCCTCTTGTTTTATCTCCTCTCACATTCTATGAAAAATCTCTTCCATGTCAACCTGATAACCCCTGATTAATGTCTCAATCATATCCCCTCCTCCTCTTATTCATGAGGCTTTGCAATTTACATTCTCTCAATCTGTCATTTACTCTGCATTCCAAAGACCACTGACCACCTTTGTGAATCTTCTCTGGACCCTTATCAATCACCATGAAAACCTGGCAACCAAATCTCTGCACAATAATCTGTATGAAGCTTGATGTGAGGGTCTTCCACATCATTACCATTACCCAATGTGCCATCTTCACAACTGGTGCAATGTGGCCCCTGAATTTCAGGTCCTTGTCCAACACCACTCCTAGATCTCTCATCTCCTCTACTTCCTTTAAAGTTTCCCCATCAAGTGTACACTTTGCATCCCATCGTTCCTTATCAAATTTTAAAATTTTACACTTTGCAACATTGAAATGACAGTTCGACTTAAATGTCCATTCATGCAAACTATTCAAGTCCTCCTGTAAGGATAAAACATTTGCTTGACTCTGCGTTGCTCTCTTCATTTTTGCATCATCCACTAACAACTGCATATCACCAGTTAAACCTATCCCAATAGCATTAATATACAACTTGAACAATAATAGTCACAAAACTGACCCCTTAGGCACAACACTAGTGACCTTCCTCTTTCAGGATGCTGCACCCCCACATACAACTTTCTGATACCTATCTGACAACCAGTCACTGATCCAACTCCAAAGTCTGTTATTCAATCCCATCCATTTTTATTTAACAGCTTGTCGTGTGGGAGTCTATCAAAAGCTTTTGCAAAATCTAAGTATATCACTGTATATGCATCTCTCTCTCTCTCTTGTACAAAACATTTGTCACCTTGTTATAGAACATAAGTAATGCTGACAACCGCAGAGAATACTGCTGTTATCAACCCATTTCTGTATCCTACTTCTCACCAATCTCTCTAGTACCTTCATCACAATTCCAGATATATAGATAGATATATATAGTCCTTAGGGACTCTCTCATTAACCAATCCTCTAGCAATGGAATCTCCATACACTGCTATTCTTGAATCACTCTCATCTCTTTTACTCTTTTTTCTTTCATTCTATTCTTCTGCACACTTACATTTGTTTCCCCTTAAACATCTAATATCACTCTGAATATTGCTCATTTCATTCTTCATTTTGAATAATGTTTCATCAAATCTTGCATTCTGACAATTTCACTCTCTGTCATTTCTGTTGTCTCTCTGCCTCTCATTCTGCCACACCTTACTTCAATTTCCTCATTTATACTTCCTTTCAATCCCTTATCACTTACTTTCACTTCTACATTTTTGAATTCTTTTGCTGCCTCAGTCTTACCAGCTTTTGTTCCATTTTCAACTGCTTCAGTCTGCTTTGCATAGTCTAACAAAATATCGCATTTTCTACAAATCTATACTTTCTCTCATCTCCTGTTCAGTCCCTCCACAAACACATCTCACCATGCATATATATTAAACTCACGACATTGAACGATTTTTTGAATATTCTACATTGTTAACAGCACTTGATTTTACAATGCTCGCTTAGTCACAGCAGTTGACCCCAATCAGTACTGCATTGTGTTCTACTCAGAGAAGGCGAGATTCAAAATTACAATTAATAAGTTAGTAACAATTCCCCAAGGTCAAAAATCACACAGGCACGCTAAATTATCAAAAATAAACAGTAATATACTAAAATTCAAGCAATATGAAGAAGATATCAAAGGAAGAAATGGAAGGGTACAGTATTTTTCGTGAAGAAAGAAAGGGCTGGAAGGGATGGGGAGTGCTGCTAATGTAACAGGGGAATTAAGTCCACATAAGGAAGACATGAAAGGGGAAAATAGTGGCAATGGTTATGAGGCAGTGTGGTGTAACGTGGAGGTTGAGAGGAAGACATATTTAGTTGGATGTTGCTATAGGCATGGGAATGTGGTGATGAAGAAATGTATAAACAACTTGGATTAATGAACAAAAGAAGGGTAATTATTATGGGTGATTTTAATTATGGTGTTATAGATTGGAATGAAGAGATAGCATTTGGGAATAAGAAAAGTGAATTTCTTAAGTTCTTGAGAGATATCTATCTCAGGCAGCACGTAAAGGAAGGCACACAAGGATCAAGAGTTCTAGATCTGATCACATCATCAGAAGATGTAATTGTTAGAGGGGGTTTCACATTTTCCTCCAGTTGATGAAAGTGACCATGAAGTAATCACTTGTGTTGTGGTTAGTCATATGCAGGCTTTTGTGAGGAAAGGATATATGTGGAATTATAAGGCTGGTGATTATGACAAGCTTAGGAGACAACTTCGAGCTATAACATGGAACGAGGAGTTGAGCAGTAAGGAAATAAATGCTGCATGGGAACTTACAAAGAAATACATAACAATATCAATGTACGAATGTATCCCAAAGGCCAAAAGGCTGAATAAGGTAGGTGTAAAATGGATGAATGTGGAGCTTAAGCATGAAATCTGGAAAAAGAAAGTACTTTGTAGGAAGTACAAGATAAATAATAGTAATCAGTCACATGAAGAATATAAAGAACAAGCCAGGAGAGTGACTCAGTTAGTAAGGAAAACAAAAGTAGAGTATGAGCAGAAATTAGCAAATCAGGTCAAGAAAAACCCTAGAGAGTTTTTTTTAGATATGTGGCAAGTAGAAGGAAGAATGATCATCAATGTCTTCTGGCAGTAGCATTGGCATGCCAGAAGACATTGTTGAGGTATTCAGTGATCAATTTATAACTGTGTTTCATCCTGATCAGGGTGGAATCATGAGGAACTTAAGCGTAGAAGACATAGGAGAGGATATTTTAATTGTGAGTGAGCAAGAGGTATTTGAGGAAATAAATAACCTTGATGTTAATAAGGTGATAAGATTTGATGACATATCACCACGCATCTTAAGGGAATGTTCCAGGGAACTGGCAGTAGCACTGGCATGCCTGTTTAATAAGAGTTTTGCAACAGCACAGGTTCCAAGGGAGTGGAAGGAGGGTAAAATTGTTCCACTGTATAAATGTGGTGATAAGGCTGTAGCTCCGAATTATAGGCTGGTCTGTATATCTGGAGTTGTGGTGAAGGTCCTAAAGAGATTGGTGAGAAGTAGGATACAGAAATGGGTTGACAACAGCAGTATTCTCTGTGGTTATCAGCATGAGTTTGTTAAGGGGAGTTCATGTTTCACTAACTTATTTATGTACTATAACAAGGTGACAAATACCTTGGACAGAGGCGATGCATGTACAGTAGTGTACTTGGATTTTGCAAAGGCTTTTGATAGACTGCCACATGACAAGCTCTTAAATAAATTGAAGCAGATGGGATTAGATAACAGACTTCTGTGTTGGATCAGTGACTGGCTGTCAGATAGGTATCAGAAAGTTGTATATGGGGGGGGGGATGCAGTATCGCGAAAGAGAAGGTCACCAGTAGTGTGCCGCAGGGGTCAGTTTTGGGGCCATTGCTGTTCAATTCGTATGTTAATAATGTTGGGTCGGGTTTAACTAGTGATATCCAGCTGTTTGCAAATGATGCAAAACTGGGGAGAGCAATGCACAGTCAGGCTGATGTTAATGCCTTACAAGATGACTTGAATAGATTGCATAAATGGGAAGGTAAGTGGAACTGTCAGTTCAATGTTGACAAGTGTAAGGTTTTGAGATTTGGAAGCAACAATGGGATGCAAAGTATACACTTGGTGGGGAAACTAACAGAAGTAGAGTGATGGTGGACAAGGATCTGAAATTCAGGGGCCACATTGCACAAGTTGTGAAGACATCACATCGAATAATGGCAATGATGCGGAGAACCCTGACATGCAGAAATAGAGAGGTTATGATTCCATTGTATAAGGCCTTGATCAGGTCTCATATGGATTATTGTGCACAAATTTGGTCGCCAGGTTTTCATGGTGACGAGGATATGTTGGAAAGGGTACAGAGAAGATTCACAAAGGTAGTCAGTGGTCTTTGGAATGTGGAGTATGAGGACAGATTGAGAGAATGTAGGTTGCAGAGCCCTGTGAATAGGAGGAAGAGGGGGATATGATTGAGACATATAAGCTGGTCAGGGGTTGTTATCAGGTAGATATGGAAGAGGGTAGTAGAAAAAGAGGCCACTGCTGGAAAGTGTATAAGGAAGATGTGAGCAAAGGAGTGAGAAGCAGGTTCTTTGCATGGAGGGTGGTTGGTGAGTGGAATGCATTGATTTGTGGATGTGGACACATTGAATCAGATTAAGACGCGGTTGGATGAGCATTGTATGAAATAGTGAGTACCTCCCACGATGAGTCTCTGACTCCATGGAGGTCAAATGTTGATAATAATAATATTGACATATTACATAAAATAGCGCTTATCTTTTCCAGAGCTCTTTACTAACACTATGCAAGTTGCAGCCCTTTAGTAGGTGTATAATATAAATCATTAATGCTTTTTATTCTCCAAAGGGAGTAGATGAAGTTATTTTAGCCCTTTCATACATTTGGTGACTGAGGGATAGTCAATCTCCACCTTCGTGTCAATCTCAAACCAAGCTAACAATGATGTTAAATGGCATTCAGTGAATAGAGAACAGTAGACAACTGCCATATTTTCATGGTTCCTAACCATAATGCAATATGTTATTATCTGAATACATAACACATGTTAATACACAGTTGAAAATATTTAATTAAGATGGATTAATTATAAATCTTACAATTCCTGTATTGTGAATCATCGTCAGTGTAAAACTGTTTGAAATCAAACAATTACACAATGAAGGTATATGGAGAATGGAATCTCTCCTTATATGCAACTGTGAGACAGCCAGGTAAAAAACAATACTATTATGATCGGTTGAAGTGTGCATGCTTGTTATTATTAAAAAAATAATACTTTAATAAATAAAATTAAAACAAAACATAAAATAGCTCTTAATAATAATTTCCCACATTTTTAGCATAAAGAATCCATTTGAACCCTAGTCCTACATTTCCTCCAGGAAACAGAACTGGGTCTCACAGAACATCATCATGCATATCAAGGATTTAGGCCTAGCATGGCCTGTTCCGGCCTTAGAAGTTATCGTTGAATCGTTTAAGAGGACGTCCTGGTTTTCTTTTTCCTAATGGCTTGTACTTTAAGGCTTATTTTGGTAATCTTTCTGTTTTCGTTCTTTGAATGTGTTCCATCCATTTATGTTTCACAGAACATGAGATTGCTAATACTGGCAACAGGATCTTTTTGATCAGAAAGGCATATTAAAAAACTTTGTTGAAAGTTTATTTTTCACTTGGTTAGAGTATAATAAATTTAGTTTAATCCTTTATCCAAGTGTGTGCAAACAAAGTTTGCGCCTGAAAGTATCTTCAGGACTGGGGCAAAGTGATACAACACCAAGGCAACTCGTTGCAAAGGTGTAGCAAGCTACCAACACTCCTGTCTTAGTATCTCCTATAATGCAAAACACATCTCCTTGCGGATATGTCTAATGTTATGCATTAAAGGAAGGGCCACTACCCAGACTAGTTTCGACCTTTATTGAGGTCTCTTCAGTGGGAGCCAGGCCCAAGCTGAGATACCAGGCAGAAGCATTCGTAGGTCATCTCTACCTATAGGAGTTGCCAAATGGTGTGCCACCCTTTTTTTAATAAATTACTCTGGATTTAGAGAAAGATGTTGAAAGTTTATTTTTCACTTGGTTAGAGTATAATAAATTTAGTTTAATCCTTTATCCAAGTGTGTGCAAACAAAGTTTGCGCCTGAAAGTATCTTCAGGACTGGGGCAAAGTGATACAACACCAAGGCAACTCGTTGCAAAGGTGTAGCAAGCTACCAACACTCCTGTCTTAGTATCTCCTATAATGCAAAACACATCTCCTTGCGGATATGTCTAATGTTATGCATTAAAGGAAGGGCCACTACCCAGACTACTTTCGACCTTTATTGAGGTCTCTTCAGTGGGAGCCAGGCCCAAGCTGAGATACCAGGCAGAAGCATTCGTAGGTCATCTCTACCTATAGGAGTTGCCAAATGGTGTGCCACCCTTTTTTTAATAAATTACTCTGGATTTAGAGAAAGATGTTGAAAGTTTATTTTTCACTTGGTTAGAGTATAATAAATTTAGTTTAATCCTTTATCCAAGTGTGTGCAAACAAAGTTTGCGCCTGAAAGTATCTTCAGGACTGGGGCAAAGTGATACAACACCAAGGCAACTCGTTGCAAAGGTGTAGCAAGCTACCAACACTCCTGTCTTAGTATCTCCTATAATGCAAAACACATCTCCTTGCGGATATGTCTAATGTTCTTGGATAAAGGATTATCACACTTGGATAAAGGATTAAACTAAATTTATTATACTCTAACCAAGTGAAAAATAAACTTTCAACATCTTTCTCTAAATCCAGAGTAATTTATTAAAAAAAGGGTGGCACACCATTTGGCAACTCCTATAGGTAGAGATGACCTACGAATGCTTCTGCCTGGTATCTCAGCTTGGGCCTGGCTCCCACTGAAGAGACCTCAATAAAGGTCGAAACTAGTCTGGGTAGTGGCCCTTCCTTTAATGCATAACATTAGACATATCCGCAAGGAGATGTGTTTTGCATTATAGGAGATACTAAGACAGGAGTGTTGGTAGCTTGCTACACCTTTGCAACGAGTTGCCTTGGTGTTGTATCACTTTGCCCCAGTCCTGAAGATACTTTCAGGCGCAAACTTTGTTTGCACACACTTGGATAAAGGATTAAACTAAATTTATTATAAAAAACTTTGAACAAACAGACCTATCTGCTTCTAGCCTCTCTGAACACCAGTCCTACATTTCCTCTAAGAAAAAATGGGTCTCTCAGAACATGGGATTACTAGGGTCACATCGCCAAAATTGTGAAGACAACACAAAGACTTCTGGGAATGATGAGGAGGACACTGACGTGTAGAAGTAGGGAGATTCTTGTTCCATTGTATAAGGCTTTGATTAGGCCACACATGGACTAT
This sequence comes from Typopeltis vanoorti, assembly GCF_054136105.1. NCBI lineage: Eukaryota > Metazoa > Arthropoda > Arachnida > Uropygi > Thelyphonidae > Typopeltis > Typopeltis vanoorti. Next base: position 143,736,872 of record NC_143557.1, on the reverse strand, counting down.
TGTGCCCAGATTTGGTCACCTGGTTTTCAGAAGGATGAGGAGATGTTGGAAAGGGTCCAAAGGCGACTGACTAAGGTAGTTTCTGACCTCTGGAATGTCGAGTATGAGGAAAGATTGAAAAGATGTAATTTGCAGAGACTGGTGGAGAGAAGGAAGAGGGGAGATATGATAGAGACCTACAAGTTGGTAAGGGGTTGCTATAGGATCAATGGTGGAGAAGTTCTACAGCGAATAGTGGGAGATCAGGGGAGAACCAGAGGTCATCCCTGGAAACTGTATAAAGAGGGTGTGAGTAGGGGAGTGAGAGGCAGGTTTTTTTCGTGCAGAGTTGTGAATGATTGGAATGCCTTGCCTGAGAGTGTGGTGTCTGCAAGGAGTTTGAATGTGTTTAAGACCCGGTATGATGAGATGTGTGTGAGATAAAAGGACCTCCTAGATGAGTCTTTGACTCCATGAGGTCTTGTTTAATAATAATAATAATAATAATACTATCCACAGGATCCTTTGAAAAACTTCCAAAGTACCTCAGCATCCAAAATCTCAACTTTAATGATGGACTCTCTATGCGACAAATCTGAGAAATCATTATTAAAAACTATACTGTTTAATTATATAAGTTTGTTTTTTTTAATATATATAATCACACTCACACACTTCACCTGATCACAATAATTTCATTTTTTTTTACCTGGCTGTCTTGTAACTGCATATAAAGAGAGATTCCATTTTCTATATACAAAGTGTGATAATTTAATTCCCGAAATGCAGCTGTAAAAAACCTAAATTCAGAACCATACATTAGTGGCTACTGTCGCCTTTGAAGTAGTCCGTTTGTGCATTTATACACTGGTTTAGAGGCCTGTTTTCAATTCCCATTTTTGGAAACAGGCCTGGAGCTCTTTTTCCGAAATACTCTTGAGAGTTCCTTTATCACATTATGCTGGATATCAACGATGTCACAAAATCTTCATCCTTTTAGTGCAGTCTTTAATTTTGGAAACAGCCAGAAATCACAGGGAGTTAAGTCAGGTGAATAAGTAGGATGACCTAATTTGGTAATCGATTTTTTGGCCAGAAACTCTCTCATGATGAGTGCACTATGGCTTGGCATATTGTCGTGATGGATGATCCACTTGTCAGATCACAATTCAGGTCTTTTTCTCAGAACAGAATCTCAATCTTTAGAGCACCTCTAAATAGCATTGTTGGTTGACTGTTTGTCCCTGTTCAATGAATTCATACATTGAACAGGGACACACCAGCATGGTCTTGAACTGTGAAAGTGATATGCATGCTTTTTCAGATGTGGCAAACTTGGAGTTTTCCACTGCATGCTCTGACGTTTTGTTTCGTGATCGTACTGGAAGCACCAGGTTTTGTCACCTGTAATTACTCTTGGAAATGTGCCTATTTGCAGACAGATCAGTCACAACTTGAACCCACCCCTGCTTCTGTTCGTTCATGAAGATCCGAGGCACAAACTTCAGAAATCTTTCACATACCAAATTCTTCAGTTAAAATTATCCTGACTTACCTAAAATTACTGTTTCTCGATTCATTTGCAATTCATCAGCCATTAATCGCACACCTAATCATCTTTCAGACCATACCAAATCTTGCTCTCTGGTCACATTTGAGTCTGTTATTTTTGTGTTTGGCTGCCCACTTCTGGGGTCGTTGTTAACATCTCGCCCATCCTTGAATCTCTTATGCCACTCAAAGACACTTGACTTTTTCAGAGCATCCACATCACATGCCACTTTCAACAGCTCCAGCATTTCAGTAGCAGTTTTGCCGATTTTCAGACAAAATTTGATGTTAACACACTGCTCCAAATTTCGATCACACATTGTTATGCCATAGTTTACATGCAATCTCTACTATTTTTGCAATAGTCAACTAGCAAATGGCTCTACCGGCTTGAGATTTATGCACGCATTAGTTAAAAGATGTATCAGCACGATTACTTGTGTGACTCCAACCAAATCACCACACGGGCGACACTACTCAGCCGTTCTGGGAATTAAATTGTCACACCTCATACCTTCACCTTATTGTTTCATTTCTCGATTTCAAATGTTTTACATTGACAACAATCCATGCTATGTGAATCAAAAGATTTGCAATTAATCCATCTTAATTAAATATTTTCAACTGTGTCTGTGTGTGTTACTTATTCAGAATGAAGCACAGTCATCTCTTAATAAGTATATGTTACTGTCTGAAACTGTGTGGATTCTGCAATTGAATTTTGACCTGCAGAATTAAAAACCTGAGTTTCCAGAAAGAGGGGGGGGAGAATTCTACTTGCCCATGCCAGAGACTAACTTGGGAACTAGTTGAAGAAAGGCTTAGAAAAAGTTCTTGGAATTAAATTTAGAATCAGCTTTATAATATACTATATTCTTTTACTCCTATTATTTAAGTTCAGTATTTTAATTTCTTGGATGGGTGTAGCAAGACTTTATATCCATGACTGAAACAGCATGATCAAATTCAGTCAAAGTGAAAGGTGGAAGGCTACATCCTACTTGTTACTCAGAGTGATCTTCTCCTCCTTCAACTCAAAATTATATCATATTTCTTAGATCCTGTTTCTAGAAAACAGGATTCTGAGTTCACATGTTTCTTAATGTCCTGAAGATTTCCTCCATTCCATCCTTGTCGACCATCAAACATAGTAAAATCCCTATAAAAGAATACTTATCATCATGAATTGAGTTTTTTTTTTTTTTTGTGCTGTTTTTATGTAACTCCCACCCACGATTGAGTGTAACCCATTGGACATTAGTACAGTGGATAAGCTAAAGATTTTTTCTTATTTTTATTAATTTTTTTGCATTTTTTATTGATTAATTAATTCATTGATTTGTATTTTAAGGTAGTCAATTATATTCATTAAACTTAGTGTGACCTACATCACTACAAGTGTGCATAGATGTATTAAACAATGGTTATGGTTATTTAGAGTAAATGTCAAGGCAGCTAAGGCAGTTATACTTTGTCTGTGAATTGTGCATATTCATTGTTCAGTTTGTGTCATCTGTCAGGGTGTGAGAGAAGATATCCCAAGTTTCAAGAAGAAAATATACCCTGCAACATGTGCATTAGAACAGATAATTCCAAACAAGAGAAAGTGATGAGTGAGAAAACATATTTTGAGAGAGAGAGAGAGTTGTTTTTTTTTTGAATAAACTTATTTTTCAAACAATAAATTTAAAGAATATACATTTATTCTTTGGATATATTTAAGATAAGGGATGAAGGAATGAATCTCTTTCTTACCTTGCATGATGTAAATTAATCTTGTGCACTCCCACTTCTCATGAATACATGGGAAGTGGGTGAATAGTTATTATTATAATGTATGTTTTCCATAAATATTAAAAAAGCTTATACATAATATACCTGGATGCTGTGAATAAACATTTTGCACTGGTCCATATACATGATGGCTGCAACGTGGATGGCAACTGTGATAAGCAGCTTCTCTATGGAAATCACAATTCATTTCTGCTAAAATTAATATGAAGATCTTTTATAGCATGTGTAACATAAAAAAATAGGACAATATGACATCTATAATAATTTACAATATTATCAAGCAATTCAGTACCTAACTGAAGCTACAAACTAATTATGTCTGCAACTGGCCACTTATGATCAGCTAGCAGTCTACCAGTGAGTGACCAATTAGCAAAGATAATGTGCTATACTCTATTTAGTTTAAGCACATGACCAATATAATGTAGATGACTATATAAAGAAAACCAACATTAATCACATAGAAAGATATGCAGTATGCTCAATATCTATCAAGACTTGGAATTCCACTAAAGCCAAATGAATGATGATAATTATTGTACATAGTTTCTGTTATTGAGATCACACGTTTTAAGATACTTAACAAGTTTAATAAAATATAACCCTACAAGTTTCATAAGTCATCAGACTTACATTGTCAGGGGGTATTAGAAAAAGTTGTACAGAAAAGAGACTAGAAACAATTAATTACAGATATTAGATGTTATCACAACTTCATTCATATATGAATTGTGAATAATGCAATAATTCATATAAAAGTTTCTGGAACACAAAGCTATGCTTTTCAGGGGATACTGTAGACAGCTGGGAAGGAGAGATGGTCTAAGCAATCCATGATTTAAGATGAAAAGCCAAACGGCTATTTTTTTCTGATAGCCGTTTGGCTTTTCATCTTAGTTAAATACTATGTTATAACATAATATAGTGACACACCTTTCTGGTAATCGTATAGCAAAAGTATGTAAGTTCTTTTCACTTAAACTCTGATATTCTATGTCTAGCTACTCACTGATGAGACCTCAAAAAAGGTTGAAACCGGTCTGGGTAGTGACCTCTCCTCATAATGTAAAACAGTACTACATCTCCTAAGAGCTGTGTGTTTTACATTATGAGAAAATATCAAGAACAGTGAGGGATCTTGCTCCACCTTTGCAACGAGTTGCCGTGGTGTGGCACTACCAAGTGGTCATTTACGCTTGGATACGCTGACAGTTCGTCGGCATGAAAAGTTCAGATCGTAGTTTCGCTTACTGGCTGAAAAACAATAAGGGATTTTTATCCCCTTATTGCTCTGGAGGCTAAGGTTTTGAAAATTCCAAGCTTCTGGGTGGGAAGTGGAATGTAGGTATCTTCCTGAGTGTGTTTATAATACGGTACTTTTAAAGTGCATGTAGTATTTTATGTAAGATGATAGCAGGTCTGTGGAATGAACCTTATGAGAATAGGTTGAAGATTTGTGGGTTGCAGAAATTGGACGATAGGCGAAGGAGGGGTGATATGATTGAGACATTCAAATTACTGAAGGGTTTTTATAAGATTGATCCAGAAGATATTTTTGAAAATATGACTGGTGGTGGGAGGACTAGGGGCCATGCATGGAAGCTGGGCAAGAGCGTGGTTGACAAGGGTGTTAGAGCTAGGTTCTTTACTTGGAGAGTGGTAAATGAGTGGAATAAGCTTCCAGAGTCTGTTGTGGGTGCTACGACCGTGAATGAGTTCAAGGCAAGGTATGATAGATACTGTGTGAATGTTGAATAGTTGTTCTTGACATGATGTTAGGGCCTCCCTCGATGAGTCTGTCGACTCCTTGGAGTTTCCCGGAACAATAATAATAATAATAATAATCTATACGAGGGTGGTCTGAAAGTTCTCACCCTAACAATGAAAAAACAAATTTATAATTTCAAAATTATTTTTATTTTTCAACATAATCTCTCTTAAGACTAATACATTTATTCCAGCGATGCTCCAGTGCCATTATCCCATCCCTGTAGTAAGATCTGCAAAATAAGATCTCAGTAAGATCTGCAAAATACCTTTCTACAGCTGCAATCACTTCTTGATTCAAAGAAAAATGCTGACCAGCGAGGAAGAGTTTTAGTTTTGGGAAGAGATAGAAGTCGGAAGGAGTCAAATCTGGGGAATAGGGTGGATATTCCAACAGTTTCGTGTGGATAGAAGGGGTAAAAAGGGAGGGGGAGTGCTATTGATGATAGAGAAAGAGTTATGTCCATACAAGGTAGAGATGCAAGAGAGAAATAGGGCCAGTGGTTTTGAGGCAGTATGGTGTGAGATAGAGGTGAATAGAATCAAATACTTGGTGGGATGTTGTTATAGACCTGGTAATGTGGATGGTGGTGATAGTGAAATGTATAGTCAAATAAGCCAAGCAAAAAAGAAAAGGGTGATCATTTTGGGTGATTTTAATTATGGCAATATAGACTGGAATGAAGAGATAGCAACTGGAAGTAAAGAAAATGAGTTTCTTGAGTTTTTGAGGGATAACTACCTCAGACAGTATGTAACAGGGGGCATACAAGGATTAAGGGTCTTGGATTTGGTCATCTCATCAGAGGATGTAATTATAAATGAGGTGTCAAATCATCCACCAATTGGTGAAAGTGACCATGAGGTGATTACCTGGGTGGTTGCCAGCAGTGCAAGGACCCCTGTGAAAAAAGGGTATATGTGGAACTACAAGGGAGGGGGTGATTATGAAGAGCTCAGGAGACAGCTTGCGGGTGTAGCATGGAATGAGGAGTTAGCTGGAAAAGAGATCAATGCAGCTTGGGGGATTTTCAAAAACTATTTAGTAGATGCAATGTCTAAATGTATTCCAAGGGTAAGAAGGTTAAATAAGGTAGGTGTGAGATGGATGAATAAAGAGATTAAGCATGCGATACAGAGAAAAAGGGCATTGTGTAGGCAGCATAAGAGAAGTAGAAGTAACCAATTTCATGAGGTCTACAAAGACCAGGCAAAGAGGGTGACCTGGTTGGTGAAAGTAGCTAAAGAGAGATATGAACAGCAGTTAGCTAATGAAGCCAAAAAGAATACTAGGGAGTTCTTTCGATATGTAGTCAGCAAAAGAAAGAATGATTATGGAAGGATGACATTGATTGGAGGAAATGGTATAAAGACAGCTGTTGCAGAATGTGTGGTGGAGATACTTAATGAGCAGTTCATAAAGATCTTTCAATCTTGTGAATGTGACTTCATGGAGAGATTGAGAGCAGTTGATGATGGGGATGAGAGACTGACTGTAAGTGAGCAAGAGGTGTTTGGGGAGTTGAGTAAACTACATGTAAATAAGGCTGAGGGACTTGATAATATATCACCTCGTATTCTGAAGGAATGTGCCAGAGAGTTGACACCTGCCTTGACATATTTTTTTTAATACGAGTCTTGCACTTGGTCAAGTTCCTAAAGAGCGGGAGGAGGGCAAGATTGTGCCACTTCATAAAGGAGGTGATTGAACTCAAGCATCAAACTATAGGCCTATCTCTGTGTCAGGTGTTGTGGTTAAGTTGTTGGAGAAGCTTGTGAGAACTAGGATCCAGAGTTGGGTTGACAACAATGGTATAATCTTTGATGGACAGCATGGATTTGCTAAAGGGAGGTCATGTTTTAGTAATCTACTTACTTATTACAATAAATTGACACTGCTTCCTTGGACAGAGGAGAAGGATACACAGTAATATACTTGGATTTCGCAAAGGCTTTTGATAGAGTACCTCATGATAAGTTGACAGTCAAACTAGAGCAGATGGGGTTGGATATTAGATTAGTGCATTGGATTGGAGACTGGCTATCTGATAGGTATCAACAAGTTGTGTATGGGGGTGCGATATCCAGGAAAAGGAAAGTAACTAGTAGAGTGCCTCAGGGGTCTGTTTTAGGGCCATTACTATTTAACTTGTATATTAATGATATTGGCGAAGATTTGGATGGAGATATTCAGCTGTCTGCAGATGATGCAAAGTTGGGATGAACCATAAAGAGTAGTGAAGATGTTGTGGCCTTGCAAGAAGACTTTAATAAATTGAGTGATTGGGCAAGCAAATGGGGATGTGAGTTCAATGTTGCAAAATGTAAGGTTTTAAAATTTGGAAAACAAAGATGGGATGCAGAATTTATGCTTGGTGAGAATATATTGTTGGAGGTAGAGGAAATAAGAGATCTGGGGGTGATAGTGGATAAGGATCTAAAATTTAGGGGACACATCGCTAAAATTGTGAAGACAACACAAAGACTCCTGGGAATGATGCGGAGGACACTGACATGTAGAAGTAGGGAGATTCTTGTTCCATTGTATAAGGCTTTGATTATGCCACACATGGACTATTGTGCCCAGATTTGGTCACCGGGTTTTCAGAAGGATGAAGAGATGTTGGAAAGGGTCCAAAGCCGACTGACTAAGGTTGTTTCTGACCTCTGGAATGTTGAGTATGAGGAAAGATTGAGATGATGTAATTTGCAGAGTCTGGTGGAGAGAAGGAAGAGGGGAGATATGATAGAGACCTACAATTTGGTAAGGAGTTGTTATAAGATCAATGATGGAGAAGTTCTACAGAGAATAGTGTGAGATCAGGGGAGAACCAGAGGTCATCCCTGGAAACTGTATAAAGAGGGTGTGAGTTGGGGAGTGAGAGGCAGGTTTTTTTCGTGCAGGATTGTGAATGATTGGAATGCCTTGCCTGAACGTGTAGTGTCTGCAAGGAGTTTGAGTGTGTTTAAGACACGGTATGATGAGATGTGTGTGCGATAAAAGGACCTCCCAGATGATTCTTTGACTCCATGAGGTCTTGGGAAATAATAATAATAATTCATAGTGCAGATCCCTTAATTTTCCCATTGCCAAAACACCTTTTGAGGGCAGGTGCATTATCCTGATGAAAGAATTATTTTTTCTTCTGCAAACCGGGTTTTTTCTCACGAATTTTTTTGTCTAGTCTGGTTAAAAGATCAGAATAATATTCCCTGGTTATTGTTTTACCCTTTTCAATATTATTAACAAACAAAATGCCTTTAGCATCCCAAAACACTGATGCCATGACCTTTTCTTCTTTGGTGCTGAACAACTTGCTTCTGTCCACTGTTCTGACATAGTTCTAACACCCTTACTAACTACACTCTTGCTCAGTTTCCATGGATGGCCCCTAGTTCTCATACTATCACATCTGTTCTGAAAAATTTCCTCTGAATTAATCATGTAAAAACGCCTCAGTAATTTGAATGTCTCAATCATATCACTTTTCCACCTATCAGTCAGTTTCTGTAATCTACAAAACTTCAACCTGTTCTCATAACGTTCATTCCATAGACCTGTGACCATCTTGGTCACCTCTGGATCCTCTCTACCACCTCCCCATCACCAAGAAACTCTGCCACCTAGATCTGCTCAGCAGTAGTCATGATGGGGTCTTATCAACGCTCGATAAAGAGGAACAATAACCTGCTTGTCAAAGTATTCTTCGGTAACCAAGTGATCTGATGAGCTGCTTTAGCCACTTTTGCTATGTGCCCCTAAACGTATCCACTAACATTATAATTTGTTAATTGACCAATATCTAAATAATAATTAATTTTCATGTATCCACTAACACTTCCAGGACTCTGCCTTTGTCAATTTCCTGGAGTACAGTTCCACCAATGGTATAACCCTGATATCTTTTCACCCCAAAATGCATAACTTACACTTTGTCACATTAAAATGACATCCATTCTCCTTAGCCCAGTCTGCCAATCTATCCAAATCATCCTGCAAAATTTTGACATCATGTGTATAACTATTGCTCTACCCAACTTTGCATCATCAGCAAATAACTGAACAGTTCCTCTGAGATCCTTTCCTATATTATTATTGAATAAATTAAATAGCAATGGTCCAGGAATAGAACCCTACTCTCTGATATCTCTCCATCAACCACCTTCCTATCCATTTCACCAACCCTATATCGAACCGCAAGTACTGCAGCTTACTGATTAGAATTCTATGTCATATCCTCTCAAAGGCCTTTGCAAAGTCCAGCAGCATCACTATAAACCCATTACCCTTATCCAGTTCAACTGTCACCATATTATAAAACATGAGCAAGTTACTTAGGCATGATCTACCCCTTCATAAAACCCTGCTGCTCCCATACAGTATCCCATTTCCATCTATCCATTCCTGAATTTTGTTCTTGACCAACTTCTCCAATACTTTGAGACACAGATATTAAACTATTAAATTTTGATATCAGGTATTAAACCTGATATCAAAATTGGAGATGTTAATCTCAGCTCATTACTTTATGCAGATGTTATACTTTTAAATAAATACAGTAGTTTAAATAAATAAGTTTGTAAGATTCCCTGACTAAATTCAATACCTGTTGTAATAAATTTGGTATGAAAATCAGCAATGACAAGACAAAGACAATTTAAATAGGCAGAAATATTGAAAATATCAACTTCATCGTGAATGGAGAACCTACAGAACAAGTAAAACATATCAGCGTATTAGGCACAATTTTTAGTGAATACAGTAAATTAAATATGAAAATAGACAACAGAATCAACAAAGATGGTATGGTATGAAGTCAACTGAATAAATTTATATGCAATAAGAGAGAATTAGTCAAAACACTAAATTAGGTTTGATCATTATCTTGTATACAAGATAATGATCAAACCAATATTAACTTATAGATTTGAAAGCTGGGTCAGAGGTAAAACTCTTGACCAAAGACTAGAGACTTCAGATATGAGAGTCCTGAGAAAGATTAGGGGGGCATGAACAGATGGCATCAATGGCAATATCATATTAAAAACAAGGATATTAGGAAAGAACTTGACATTGCCAATATCCAGGAATGTGTTAGCAAAACTAATCTTAGGTGGTATGGTCACTGAAACAGAATGGGAAAGGAAAGACTAGCACAACAAGTATTCTCTGCCAGGTTGGTAGGAAAAAGACCCAGAGGAAGACCAAGATATAGGTGGATTGATAGAGTAAAAATTACTTAGAAGACAGAAATATAAGATCTGATAATGCTGAAATCTTGACAGATAACAGATTGATTTGGAGGGAAATTGTTGATAGGAAGTTAGTAACAATGTACGTTCTTCATGTAGTACTATCATAATATCCTGTACACCCTTGAGGATGCATGTAAGAAATTGATGATGATAAATAAATTATTTGCTTACATTCCAGTAGCCATATAGCTTTATGTTCCAGAAACTTGACATGAATAACAGCAAACTACAGAAATGTAAACATGGAATTATGATGCAATAAATCACTAGACCTATATGGAATCAAAATACTCATCATAGGAGGCACACACTGTTATATACCAAGTCGTTCAAACCATGCTTTAAACTCATTCAGTGTATCTGCATTCACCACAATGTCAGTCAATGCATTCTACTCACCAACCATTCTCCATGTAAAGAACCTGCTCACACCCTCCTTATACAGTTTCCAGGTATGTCCCCTTGTTCTGCTCCCTTCTCCCATTCTATGAAAAGTTTCTTCAACATTAACCTAATAACAATGCTTTACCAACTTAAATGTCTTAATCATATCCTCTCACATCTTGCTATTCATAAGAGCTTGCTAACTGCACTCTCAATCACAGATCGCAAAGACCAGTTATGAGTAGACCTTACTCAGTCTTCTGTGGACCATTTCCAATATATCCTCATCACTATTTCATGGTGATAAGGACAACCTGTTCCATTTACCTGCACATTCATGCAAACTATTCAAGTCCTCTTGTAAGGCCAAAACATGTGCTTGACTCCTCATCACTCTTTCCAGTTTTTGTACCACCAGATAAACCAATCCAAATATCATTAATATACAAATTAAATAAGAATGGTCCCAAAGCAAACAACTGTGGCACACCACTAGTGAGTTTCCTCTGTCAAGATATTGCCCCCCCCCCCCATACACAACTTGCTGATAACTAGCCAATAGCCATTCACCTATCCAACTCACCTGCTATCCAATTTCATCTGCTTCAGTTTAGTGGCAAACTTGTGGTGTAGCAATCTATCAAAAGATTTTCAAAATCTAAGTATACCACTGTGTACACATCTTGTTTGCCTGATATATTCATCACCTTCTTATAATACATAAGCAAGTTTATAAAACATGACCTCTCTTTAACAAACCTATGCTGACAAACACAAAGAATACCTTTTATCAACACACTGCTGTATCCTATCTCTCACTAACCTCTCCAATACATTAATTGCAACTCCAGATATACAGAGATCAGCCTATAATTTGTTGTCTTAGCCACCTTTGTGAATTGGAACATTTTTGTTATCTTTCAATGGAATTTTGTCATCTTCCTTTGGACTTGTGCTGCTGCAATGTTAAACAGGCAGGCCAATGTTGATGCTAACTCCCTGAACACTAATGGTGATATGTCATCAAGATGTATTGGCTTATTGACATCTAGCTTACTTAACTCCACATATACGTGGGTGGTCTGAAAAGGTCTTGGCCTAACAATGAAAAAACAAATTTATAATTTCAAAATTATTTTTATTTTTCAATATAATCTCCCTTAAGGCTAATACATTTATTCCGGCGATGCTCCAGCGCCATTATGCCATCTCTGTAGTGGTTCTCAGTAAGATCTGCAAAATACCCCTCTACAGTTGCATTCGCCTCTTGATTTGAAAAAAAACGCTGACCAGAAAGGAAGAGTTTTAGTTTTGGGAAGAGATAGAAGTAAGAGGGAGCCAAATCTGGGGAATAGGGTGGATGCTCCAACAATTCATAGTGCAGATCCCTTAATTTTCCATTGCCAAAACCTTTGTGGGCAGTTGTCCTGATGAAAGATAATTGTTTTCTTCTGCAAACCAGGTCTTTTCTCACTAATTTTTTCGTGTAGTCTGGTTAAAAGATCGGAATAATATTCCCCAGTTATTGTTTTAGCCTTTTCAAGATAATTAATAAACAAAATGCCTTTAGCATCCCAAAACACTGATGCCATGACCTTTTCTTCTTTGGTGCCGAACAACCGGCTTCTGTCCACTGTTTGGATTTTGGTGTGTACTGGTGAATTCAAGTCTCATCCATAGTAATAAATCAACGCAAAAAATCAGTTTTATTGTTGTTAAAACACTCCAAGCACTGTTCAGAGATTTTCATGCAAGTGCATTTTTGATCTAAGCAGCACCCATCTTGTGCAAAGTTTTTTCATTTGCAATTCTTCATGCAAAATATATCCTACATGTTCTTTTGAAATGCCTATAGTCTCAGCAATTTCACCCACTTTGACTCACCGGTCATCCAATACCATATCATGCGCTGATCAATGATTTCTGGGGTTGTTACACTTTTTGGACGTCCTTCATGGGGATCATCTTTAAGGCTGGTATGGCCACGTTTAAACTCGACAGTCCATTTCTTAATTGTCGAAAACAAAGGTGCCCAGAAACTTTTATGAACTTCGAATGAATTTCTTTTAGCATTAAACCTCTTTTACAAAGAATTTTATAACCACACCATACTCAATTTTATCTATTTCAAGGGATACAGATAACACATTTGCTTCCAACAACTGTATAAAAAAAAACTGCTCGATAGAATGACTTGCAATTTCACATCGATGCTTATGACACATGTACCAACTTAGAAAAAAAATCTTGCCAATAGTGTTGCCATTTATGGTTGAGGCCGAGAGCTTTATACGGTTTCCAGAGATGACCTCTGGTTCTTCGCCTATCTCCCACTATTTTATGTAGAACTTCTCCAGCATTGATCCTATAACAACTCCTTACCAACTTCTAGGTCTCTATCATATCTGCCCTCTTTCTTCTCTCCACCAGACTCTGCAAATTACATCTTCTGAATCTTTCCTCATACTCGACACCTTGGTCAGTCGCCTTTGGATCCTTTCCAACATCTCTTCATTTCTGAAAACCAGGTGACCAAATCTGGGCACAATAGTCCATGTGTGGCCTAATCAAAGCCTTATACAACGTAACAAGAATCTCCCTACTTCTACTCGTCAGTGTCCTCCACATCATTCCCAGAAGCCTTTGTGTTGTCTTCACAATTTTGGCTATGTGCCCCCTACATTTCAGATCCTTATCCACTATCACCCCCAGATCCCTTATTTCCTCCACCTCCAACAATATATCCTCACCAAGCATAATTTCTGCATCCCATCTTTGTTTTCCAAATTTTAAAACCTTACATTTTGCAACACTGAACTTACATGCCCATTTCCGTGCCCAATCACTCAATTTATTCAAGTCTTCTTGTAAGGCCACAACATCTTCACTACACTTCATGGTTCGTCCCAACTTTGCATCATCTGCAAACAACTGAATATCTCCACCCAAATCTTCACCAATATCATTAATATACAAGGTAAACAGTAATGGCCATAAAACAGACCCCTGAGGCACTCCACTAGTGACTTTCCTTTTCCTGGATATCGCACACCCATACACAACTTGTTGATACCTATCAGATAGCCAGTTTCCAATCCAATGCACTAGTCTAATATCCAACCCCATCTGCTCTAGTTTGACTGTCAACTTATGATGAGGTACTCTATCAAAAGCCTTTGAGAAATCCAAGTATATTACTGTGTATCCTTCTCCCCTGTCCAAGGAAGCAGTCACTTTAATGTAACCCATATTCATACATCTGATTATTACCATTATTCACCTTATGATGCCTCCAAGGTGTCTTCTTCCAAATTTCGTGCTTAATTCCTTCCTTTGTCCATTTTACACCTACCTTATTTAGCTTTTTGATCTTCAGAATACATTCCCACATTTGTTATGTATTTCTTTGTCAGTTCCGAAACAGTATTTATGTCCTTGCCTCTCAACTCCTCATTCCATGCTGTCTCATATATAATCATAATGATATATAATATATTATACCAAACACAAATGTTAATTTAATCATCATAAGGGAAAGATTGAAGGGGGAAGGAATATTCAGTTCTTTGTTGCAAAACTGGGAAGAGTAATAGTTGATAAAGGTGATTTTGATATCCTACAGGATGATTTAAATAAATTGACATTGTGGGCAAAGAATAACGATTGTCAATTCAATGTTCAAAAATGTAAGGTTATGCACTTCAGGGTGGAAAAAGTTGCATACTGCATGTCACATTGATGGTAGTGGATTGCATGAGGCTAGGGATGGGATAATGGGGCAGAGAGTTGAAGTTCAGAGTACATGTTGCAAAAGTTGGTAAAATAGCTCAAACTTGGATGTTGAAAAACATTCTAATAAGTAAAGAGAGAGAGAGAGAGAGAAGCTATGATGATTTGGCTGATTCTTGCCTACTGTGCATCTGGGTTTCTTGGGGATCAGCAGGTGGTAGAGAGAATTCAAAGACAAGTGATTAGGCTGGTGACAGGTCTGTGGAATGATCCCTACAAAGATAAGTTGAGGGTTTGTGGGTTACAAAGTTTAGTTGATAGGCAAAAAAGAGAGGACATGATAGAAACTTATAATATATTAAAGGGGTTTTATAAAATGGATATAAAGATACATGACAAACAGTCAGAGAACTAGGGATCATCCAAGGAAGTTATATAAGAGCATAGTTAGTAAGAGTGTGTGTGGACTAATTTTTTTGGATAGAGTGGTGAATGAGTGGAATGGATTATCAGATATGATAGATTTTGCATGTGTCAACATTAGTGTGGGGTCAGAGACCCACAGTAACTAAAAATAATAAAATAATAATAATTTAAGTGATAGGTGGAAAAGACGGAATATGACAGAAACACATATATTACTCAAAGTGTTGATGCAGAGGAAATGTTTTAGTATCTGTTTAAGGGGGAGAGAACAAGGGACTGTTCCTGTTGTAAGTGAAATTAAGTATTGTGTTAGTTTGGGCCACCTGCAATGATTCTTCAGACACCATGGAGAAACTCTTGTAATAATAAGTGAACTGCAACTTAAATGCACAGAACATCATAAACTTTGATGCAAAATGTTTCCAAATAAAAGTTATGATGCCCATCAGTCACTAAGATACAGTATAGCATAGTCAATGCTAATACTGCAGAGAAGAATGGCTTTCATGATAATTAGTTCTTTAATGGTTATACAAAAAATTTTCAGCATAACAAATCTGAGAAGCATAGTAATCATATTGAACAATTACTTCAATAATGCTTAACTACAGCAATAGAGATACATGAACAACCCTACCACAATGCTACTCAATAACCGAAACTTGTCTTGCTATGTATAACATTGTGGTAGGATTGCAAGGCCAAGAGAGAGAGAGAGAGAGAGAGAGAGAGAGAGCATCTCAGACCTATACTGCTCAACAACTTACCACACAACCTAAAATATACATCTATGAAACTCTAACACATTAAGTGTGGAAGTTGCTCCAATTCAATTAGCACAATACATCTACACAACACAGAAATCACTCAACTTGGTTAGGATATTAAAGAGAAACATGGTTATGATATCCACTAAAATATAAATAGTAAATTTAGAATTAACTTATTCTGTTAAATAATTTTTATATTACCTGTAAAAACTAACCTATCATAGGCATGTTTGTAATTGTCTTTAGGTGGGAGATGAATTTCACTGTACCGTTCATCAAGCCTGAAATGGCTTGATAAAGCTCCATATTTGGTCTCCCAATTATATAAAAATTCATTTTCAATATAAATAAATAAAATTTAAAAATAATTTTAAAAATCCTTAACCCACCCATACTGTACTAGTAATGTGCTATAGGTTTAGAACCTTTCATGGATAGCAGTAACATAAATATGTATATATTTCACTCTTCATAAAAACTTATTCAAGCTACAAATACAGTAGTATTATATTGATGATTTAAAAAATAATAAAAATAAAATATTACTCCTAATTACTTCATTTTCCTCTACCTTTTCTTAGTTCAGTTTAGAGTGACCATTATTCTTTATTTTATTTTATACACTGTATTTATTATGTTACTTTTTGTATGCTTTTTGATGTTCTTTTGTTTCTCCTGTCATTTTTTAATTTATATTTCAGACAAAATTGTAAGGTACATCATCATCTTATACATGCATTTTAAAAACTTCTACACTACTAAAATTCAATGAATAAATAGAGGTAATTAAATAAGTAATTATTTAGTATTAGGTAATTATTACTTTTTATTATTTTCAGATCAGTAAACAATTTTTTTTTAAAGTTTTCCTGAATGCAACAAAATAAATGTAGTACTCTATTGAACTTGCAAACTGTAGTAATGCAGCTTGAATTCAATTAGCACAACACATCTACACCAAAGGTTAGGAGATAAAAGAGAAACACTGTGTTTATGATATCCACTAAAATATAAATGGTAAATTCAGAATTAATTTATTCTGTTAAATAATTTTTATATTACCTGTAAAAATTGGCCAGCCTCATTAGCATAGCACTCTGTAATCAACAGAGTGGTAATCAGAATCCCATCATATTATGCGTATAATTTACTTGTGGCAGAGTGCTGGTGCACATTAGGTGAATACATCTTTCTGATGAGTAATGTCAAGATTTCCAAAAATTAAAACAGAACAGAACATGGAAAGTTTTTTTCATACAAATCGAAAATGGGTGTTTTTAAAGAGCAGTATTATCCAGCCATTCACTTTTGTTTTCTTCTTCATCATCCTAACATAGATTATAGGTTAAGTAACTGCTTAAGTTTCAGGCCATTGTTTTCCGAGTTTTCTAATTCTTTGTTTTCCATTTCTGTATAATAAATTTGGAAGTCTGATATTGTCTATTCGATTTAGATGTTGTATCCATTTTTTTTTAATTTATATTAACGTGAAAATTTATTTATTTTATATTTAAAGATTTCGAGATTTCATTTGTTTTGTTGTCCAACATATATATACAACTGTTTTTCTTAAGAACTTCATTTCTGTAGATTGGATTCACTTTTAATTTTTTTTTTTTTTTTTTTTTCAGTTCTGTTCTAAAGTAGATAAAATTATGATAAAAATGATGATGACTCCACCGATCCTTCTAAGACGGGTTGAGTCCCCTCCTAATAACGGGTTACCGACGT
This sequence comes from Typopeltis vanoorti, assembly GCF_054136105.1. Lineage (NCBI taxonomy): Eukaryota > Metazoa > Arthropoda > Arachnida > Uropygi > Thelyphonidae > Typopeltis > Typopeltis vanoorti. Next base: position 143,719,485 of record NC_143557.1, on the reverse strand, counting down.
ATTAATGCAGCCGGTTCGACACTCCTCTGCTGCATCCCTAAGGGCTATATTCATGAACTGTATCCGTGTGTGTTCACGGGGTAGGTTTGGGGAGATGAAAAACCCTAGCTAAACTGTCTAGGAGAAAAAACTTGCTGTCCACGCCCAGGACAGGCTATGACAGGTCCTTATGCTCCTCACGTCGTCGACGGGAATCGAACCTAGGACACACCTTCCCCAGGCAAAGCGCATAGCCACTAGGCTAACCGCACAGACTGATAATGATTACTTATGGAAATGATGAAGATATAGGTTAAGATCACAGAAAGAGAGATATTTGTTCTCTTCTAACAGCCAGCAAGAGAAATGAAATGTATGGTTTCATGGCACTCTAAACGCGACGCCTTAATGTACATAGAATAAATAAAATCATTCCAAAAAAATCATTCTAAAATAATATAGGATTAAGATCACAGAAAGGGATATATTTGTTCTCTTCTAACAGCCAGCAAGAGAAATGAAATGTATGGTTTCATGGCACTCTAAACGCGACGCCTTAATGTACATAGAATAAATAAAATCATTCCAAAATAACGCAGTTAACGTACATAAATTTGTATACAGTAGTTGTAATAGTTCTAAATTCTAAATAGAAGGCAATTAGAACTGTTGCAAACGAACTACAGTAATAGCACTATGCTAAAATATAAACTATAAATAATAATGGTAACATGACAAAGTACAACAACTTACCGTTCGATAAAGGAAAAACTTCTCAGAAACGTTATTCGTTAAGAAAAACTAAATTCGCACACAATCTATTCGCATTTCCACCGTAATTCTAAATTTGCAACGAAAAACCGCTATAATTAGCAATACACACAACCGTCTTAGAACTCAAAAGGAAAGCGTCGTCTGCAACACTACTCTAAATCCCGATGTTCAACGTACATTCTCGTTACCGATGAGTTTTGACATGTAATAATGTTATATTATTACATTCCATTTAATAATGGAATAGAATGATGTTTAGAATTAGATCTGATATTACAGTACAGTACTCATAACTTTAACATAAGAAAACAATGCTGGAAGAAATGTAGTAAATACATATCTAAAGTAAACGTTAACACTCGTAAATAGTTTGGAAAAAAAATGAGCAATGAAAATCAGCTAAGATAAAAGACTGTTGAATAAAGAGCATAAAAGCTTCAGTTTGCATTGTAGAAAAGTTATGAAAGAAGAGGATATTATAAGTTCTTCATTATTTTGTATCCATCAGTGATACCCAATTCGGCAGTAGAAACCGTTTGGGAACGAGAGAGGCTCTTTTCTGTTCTCAAATCTTATTCCAAAAATGTAGTGATCAAAACAAGGAAGTATTCATTTGCTTCTTCGAGTTCGAGAAAGCATTTGCCAAAGTCCAATATGCTAAAATGATTCCCCCATTAAAAAGAATTTGATTAGCTGGTAAAGACATCAGGATCATTGAAAACTTATATTGAAATTAAAAGGCTTCTGTTTAAGTTGATGACATTATTACAGATTCCATTAACATCAAACGAGGAGAGGCGTATATTCTAGGAGGCCTAGCATTGTATGTCCTAAGATTTTTATTGTTTCTTCATCTAAGGAAATGATTTCATCAAGTGACTTGTTCAGTTTCAAGAAACTGAACAAGTCACTTCATGACTTGTTCAGATCTTACAAAAAGACAACTCTTGAGTTGTCTTTTTGTAAGATCATAATCAAGTTTGGCGTAAGTATTTCGATCTCGGAGTAGTAAATTCATTTTTCGGTCATATGAATTGGTATCTAGAACAACAGTGGTATTTTCCCTGTCGGCTCTAGTGATGATTATGTTTTTATTACGTTTTAAGGAGGTAAGAGCTTTCAATTCTGATGGTGGGACATTTAAGTCCGAAGTTTTGGCATCATAGATTATTTTGGCTATTTCGAAATGAAGTCTGTTGGCTTCAAGACTGGAAAGATGACCGATGTTTCTTTCAGTGTTGTGTATAAAATCTAAATATGAATTACTTGATGAAACCACTTCCTTGGATGAAGAAACAATAAAAAAAAACTCAAGACACACCATGCTAGGCCTCCTAGAATATACGGTTTACCTCAGCTCCACAAGAATAACGTTCCACTCAGACCCGTCGTGGATTCTATTAGCAGCCCGATTTACAAGTTATCAAGATTTTTATCTAACCTTCTCTGTCCTCACATAGGCCACTCTGCCTCATCAATTAAAAATTCCACAGAGTTTCACGCAAAAATAAAAGATATTAAACTGTTGGGAACTGATATGCTAATTAACTTCGACATTGTCTCCCTCTTCACTAATATTCCCCATAAGGAAACGGTAGAGTTGTTAATTCAAAATTTTCCATCTGATATTGTATTATTATTCAAATTTCTTATTACGTCCGGTTACTTCACTTGGAAATAAAAAATTTACAATCAAGAGGAAGGAACAACAATGGGTCTCCCTTATCACCAAACGTAGCAAACTTGTTTCTAGAATAACTTGAAAAAAAAAAATTCACATTTAAACTCAAACCCAAAATTTGGCTATGATGTGTCGATGACGTCTTTGCTGTCTGGGGTTATTCCGAACAAGAACTACAACTGTTTCTAGATAAAATAAACCTTCTTACTCCTCGCATCAAATTTACCCAAGAAAAAGAATCTCCACAGGCAGATTCTTTTTCTGTACGAGATTCGAGGTTCCATGCTCCTGTGAATTGTTTTACTATGGACAGACAGGTCGATCTGTTCATAAACGCATTTCGGAACATCAAGACAATATCCGTCTTATCAAACCGCAGAAATCTAGCCTTACACAACACTGAGTTGAATATCCAAACCATAGGATCCATTGGGAAAAGTCCAAACTTCTACATAATCTTTATATAAACATGAACGTTGATATAAAGAAAGTGCTGAAACCCTACTTCACAGACCTAATCTAAGCCATAATGACGTTCTTGCTATTCCTAAAGTATGGGAAATTGTCATACAAAATTGTGTAAAATAATTTTAATATATGTTATCTTATCTAGAAAAAGAATCTCCACAGGTAGATTCTTTTTCTTTTCTGGATTATTTTCTGGATGTGTAAATCCAGAAAAGAATCCTTTCTGGATTTACACATCCAAAGAAAAGAAGCTGGTTCCATCTCCACTTCTGTCTATCGCAAGCCGACATTTTCAGGTCGCTACATTCCCAATTCTTCTGCTTATCATCATCCTCAAAAATTTGGCACCTCGGATTTCGGAACATCAAAACAATATCCGTCTTATCAAACCGCAGAAATCTAGCCTTGCGCAACACTGAGTTGAATATCCAAACCATGGGATCCATTGAGAAAAGTCCAAACTTCTACATAGATCTTTATATAAACATGAACGTTTATATAAAGAAAGTGCTGAAACCTTACTTCACAGACCAAATCTAAACCGTAATGACCTTCTTGCTATTCCTAAAGTATGAGAAATTGTCATACAAAATTGTGTAAAATAATTTTTATATATATTATCATATTTTAATGTAATATTTTTTTTTACCTCCAGATATATTTTAATTTAATTCTATAACACGCTACTGCACGCATATTGGGATTCCATTGTAATCATGTGCCCTAACTGTTATTCCTAGTATCGTTTGAATTAACTGTACTGACGATGTCCTAAGATACGTAGGATGAAGCATTTACTTATTAAAACTTATCACTGTGGTTATTACGTGTGTTTGTTTAGTCATGAATTCTCCACAGGTTTCATTGTACAATAAATTAAGAATTTTTATTGTCTTAGTTGCACCACGGGCAAGCAGGTTTTTCCTCCCGGAAACTCGGGTTTTTCGTCCTGTAAACTCAAGAAAATCGACCGTAGAACCCACATTATTTCAGACATTAAATATATTGTGTTAGGGTTAGAGACCACGAGATGGCGGCACATTCGAGCCGTCTCTCTTCACTGCGTACCGCTTAATTAGTGATAGCCTTGGGCCATCTGTCTCTGATTGGGTACCAGTGGAGATTGAACTGCCCACTCAGTCTCCAAAAGTTAGATAGGGCTAAATGGCCTCGCCTACTCCCGTATATACGGGAATAAAAAGGCGTTAGCTGATTTTTTTTTTTTTTTTAGTTGCACGACTCTAACACGAAAGCAGTATTCTAAGGTTTAACCGATTTGGGATTTATAGAGAATAAATGAGCAAAAGAAAAATACCGGCTTGAGCAGAAAAGGCTGCCAAGTTTTTTGTTTTGTTTTTTTTGGAAGCTGAAGACTTTATAGAAGTAACATGATTATGCCGGGAAACGTTTTGAGTAAGAATCAGTCTAAGAAAGAGATTCTGTCTTGTTCGTTAAGCTGAACCTTATCAAAAGTTAGTGGAGATTTTTTGCAAGAAAAGAAACAAAGCTGTGTTTTAGAAGTATTGAAGTGTACTATGTTCTTTTTACCTCTATCAGGGGCACAATGGAGATCAGTGTTCATGGCACTTATTATATATGATTTTGAAGCTTGAGCTCTGCAAGGTTTGCTATATGAATGGAGAGTACTGTCATTAGTTAAACTGAATAAGGTTTTCAGCCAATAAGAGCAGGTCATTTATATAAATCAGGATGAGGGTTGGTGATATGACAGTGCCCTGAGGGACCCTGGATTAATAGAGAAATCTGAAGAGAGAACATCATCCCCATCATGAGACTCAAGGTGTAATCTGAAAGAAAGCTGGCAAGCGAGTTACACAAGGATTGATGCAGTCCATATGATGGGAATTTGTTGAGAAGCCCTCGATACTATAGATACAGCTGCTGGATTAGATGTGAATCAGCTAGGGTTTTGCAAGAATGTGCGAGTGAAGTAGCAATGCATTTGACTAGGCTGGTCTCAGATCTGGTAGAGTTCCAAGGGAGTGGAAAGAGAGAAAAATAATTAATTTTCATAAGGGAAGTGAGGTTTCAAGACTACTTCCTATTCTTCTGGCTTTACAACTCTATGAGTTTTAGCTTGCAAGAGATTCTAAGACTACAATAGCAAATTATAGACCAATCGGTATCTCAGGGTGGTGGTAAAAGTACTAGAAAAATTGTTAAAAAAAGAGAATTCAAGAATGGGTTGATAAAAATTACGTAGAGTAATGGTTAATCAAGACGATGTTGAGAGCTTGCAGGACGATTTGAAGAGGTTGTCAGTATGGGCAAAAGTTAATTGGTGTCAGTTTAACGTCAAGAAATGTAAAATTATGCATTTTGGGAACAACACATTACAAGCCGTGTATCACGTTGATGGCACAATACTTTACATACCCTTCAGGAAATAGATGAAGCGAGCGATTTTGAATTGTGGTTGTAGACAGCGTTAAAGTTTAGAGGACATATTACTAAGGTAACTCATAAGATTACTTGGCTATTGAAGAACACGTTAACAAATAGAGATAAGGAAGTTGTTATTCCTCTTTATAAGGCCTTGATATATCTGCATCAGGATTACTGTGCTTAGGACTGATCTCCTGGATGAGGAAGCAGTGAAGATGATTCAGAGAAAATGAACCAAGATGGTGAGTGGTCTTCAGAATGTTCTCTATGAGGATATTGAGGGTGTGAGTTCACACACCTTCAATATCTCTACTATGAGGATAGATTGAGGGTGTGTGGACTGTTGAAGTTGGTTGATACAAGAAAAAGCGGGGATGAGATAGAAACATTTAAGTTGCTTAAAGAGTTTTATAAGGTTAATGCAGAGGAAAGGGTTCGGCACTTGACTAGAAGGACCAGAACAACGGATTATCCCTGGAAGTTGAATAACGATGTGGTCAGTGTGTGTGTGTGTGTGTGTGTGTGAGTACTAGATTTTTTGCTAGGAGGGTTTTTAATGAGTGGAATGGGTTGTCAGAGTCTGTTGTGAGTGCAGAGGCTTAGCTGGAGGGGGGTGGTCCGCCCCGGGCTGCACTTTGAACATTTTTGAACTTTTGCAGTTAATTCTAATTACAGTCTCGAGAACTCGGTTCCAATTATTGTAATACTGCAGCGAATTTTCCTCACAATTGCTGTAAGTGTTGCTAGATGTGAGAGGAGTGTTTCAAAATAAAATTGATTAGGAATTACCTACATTACTATGAAATAGACTCCGACAATGTCATCGACGATTTTGCTAACAGAAAAGCAAGAAAAATAAATTCTAGAATGTTGAAATTAAAGGTTTTACTTCAAAAACAAAGACTGTTTTAATTTATTTCCCTATACATCGTTCTTGATTTTTTGTAGTATTTTTGGTGTGTATTGAGAGGGGCAGCAAACTCAGGGACCGACCCGGGCGGCAAAATGGCTAGCCACACCACTGTGTGAGTGCTTTGTCTGTCAATAGGTTCAAGGAGAGGTATTATGAATTATGTGGATGGATTGGGTCTTCCAACTCTATGGAGGTGCCAGTATAACTATAATAATAATTTTTTTTCAAAAAATCAGCTAACGCCTTTTTCATTTACCACTACTTATCAGATAATCAGATTTATCCGATTGAACAAAAAGGCAATTTTCGAAAATATAGAGAAACAAAAGGCCAGATCCTCATTAATAAAATGATTCTGAGAAATACAAAAAGACAAAAAACTAACCTAAACATGGCATGGATAGACAATAAGAAAGCATTCAATTCCCTCCCACACCCCTGGATCCTAAAATCACCACAAATATTTGGAATTATCAAAAACATCTGTTCGTTTCTGGCTGCTGCTATGAAATCATGGAAAACAACTTTAATAATGAATAATGAACGATTCCGAGATTTTAGCATTAAACGTGGAATTTTCCAAGGTGATTCCTTGTCACAATTGCTCTTCAACATTTCCTTGATACTTTTGTCTATGATTCTGAAGAAAACCAAATTTGGATATGAATTCCTAAATGTAATCTTAAAATTTCCGATCTGTTGTATATGGATGACTTCAAGTTATATAGAAAATCGATCCAGCAAATAGACTCTTTACTGAACACAGTAGTTCGTATTTTCAGTGAGAACATCAAAATGAAATTTTGTTTAAATAAATGCGCAATTTTACTTATTAAATGAGGAAAAATTAATGTCACTAGTGATTTTAATTTTGTTCATGAGAAATCTATAAAAGCAATTTCAGCTGACGAACACTATAAATAGCTTGGAATATTAGAAGCCAATGATATTCTCCACTTGAAAGTTAAACAACAGGCAGCATCAGAATACATCAAAAGAGTTAGAAATGTTCTGAAAACAAAACTAAACTGAAAACAAAACCAAAACGGATACATAGCTGACATAATTGATTGGACAAAAGAATATTTGGATAAACTGGAGCGAAAACCTAGAAAAGTAATGACTATACATCATGTATTACATCCAAGTGAAGTTGACCGGTTGTACCTACCAAAGAGAATAGGTGGACGGGGTCTGCTGCAAGTGAGACAGATTGTGGAAGAGAAGAAATTAGTTTAAGAAGTTACATCGACAATAGCTCTGAGCCAATGCTTCAATCAATTACATAAGAAGGCCTTCCAAAAGCAACAGGAAACAAATCAGATTATAAAAAGGAACAGCAAAATAATCGATATGTGCGCTGGAAAAATAAACCCTTGCATAGCCAATTTCTTCGAGATACTGAGGACAAAATTGACGTGAACAAAACGTGGCAATGGCTACAACACGGATACATTGAAAAAAAAAACAGAAGGATTTATTCTAGCAGCTCAAGAACAGGCATTACAGACTAATGCCATGAAAACAAAAATTTTGAACATCAATAATAACAGCAAATGCAGATTATGCGATCAGAAAGATGAGAGTATAGAGCATCTAATCAATTCCTTCAGAAAAATAGCTCAAACTGACTATAAATACCGCCATGATCAAGTGGCAAAAATAATTTATTGGCATGTATGCACAAAATATGGCTTTCCTACTTCTGATAACTGGTGGCAGCATAAAATAGAGACAGTATTGGCAAAAATTCTCTGGATTAACAAAAAAGAACTGGAAAAAATAATTAAATATCGAGATCTGGCAATCGAAGTTGGCCGGCTGTGGCTTAAACACACCAAAGTCATCCCAATAGTTATCTGTGCACTAGGTGCAACTTCAAAGAAGCTATCCAACTATTTACAGCAATTAAACACCAGCGAAGTGACCCCATATGACCTACAAAAACTAGCATTACTTAGAAAGTCGATATTTTACGACGCTACCTGACGGACTATTCTTAGATTCTTGGGTAGAATCTGAATTGTTCTCTATCACCAGTCAAATTTTTGTTTATGATATCTTGTTTTGACTGTGTATCAATTATGTGAATAAAATAATAATAATAATAATTAATTATACGTAATAATTAATTTAACTTTTAATATTATATTATATCATTTTAATAATAATAATAATAATCCCCCCCCGAAGGAATACGGCCTTGTCGTGGCGGAGGGCCTTGTATGCTTTAGTGCTGTTGAGAGCTATTCTGGCGGTAGCATAGCTGCCAGCAGGGCAAGCCTTGTCAGACAGGTCTCAACTGAGGAGCCAGACTAACAGTGTTCCATACTCCATCTTAATGGTGAAAAGGAAGAAGAGATCTATACCAGATCAGTCAACGCCCGGGTCATCAAGGACTGCATCAGATGTTGGAGATCCTGGGCATCAGGCGAGCGACAAGTGGGCTACAGGACCCAGCTCTCCTTACTGGTTAATCAGGGCAGGAAGCTGAAAAACGACTGGAAGAAACCAAACTTAAAAAATGGACTGTAGAAGAAAACCGAGAAGTTATGAAATGTTTTTGCAGGTCAGCACCAGAAAAACGAGGTTTCAGAAAGCGTATGCATTTAAATTGGAAACAAAAATTCCCAGAATCTGCAATAACACAACAAAGACATATGGGCCAAACGAATTTCATTTTCCGTAACAAATTATTTACTGAACTTGAGCTGCAAGAGATACGTAATAAATCAACAACTCCAGTAACAGCGAATCATGAGGAGGTAGCTACATCAACTTTGGAATTCAACTCAGTAAACCTCAAGCTGACGACATACCTCAGAATGGGTTGACAGAAGTGCAGTGTAAAATGAAGTCAGGGATATTGGAACATATGACCTCCATAAATGACCGTATAAGATTACCACCATTAAAAGCTTTACAACAATCTAAACTAAAACAGCTGCTCTAAGACGCAAATGCTGTAATTGAAACCATCACAACCAACAGTATAAAGGAAACAAATCAGCACCTATACAGCACAGCCTATATCATTTCAGTGAATCTTGGTTGCAAACCGAAAGAGCAAAAGCCGAGGACGAATCAATCTGCACCATGGAAAATCCGGTTGGAAACGAAAAGCCAACAAACTTTGAGCTGATCTGAGCAACTTAGAGAAGGACGGCTGAAAAATAATAACATCAAAAACAAACTGATTAACACATATAATTTGGCCAACAAAATAATTGCTGAAGTTACCGAAGAGCTAAAACAAAGAATTACAGAAACTGCACAGAAAATTAAAAGATATGAAGCAAGAATAAACCAATATGTACAAAATATGCAATTTCGACAGAACCAACGTCAGTTCTTTTGGTCTCTCCAGAGAAATATAAATGCAAACCATCATTCACCAGGAAAAGAAGAAACACTCAAATTTTGGAAGTCAATCTGGGATAATCCTATTGAACACAATAAAGGTGCCTCATGGATTAAGGAAATAGAATCAGAAATACTACAAAAACAAATGTAAAATGTCATTATCACTAAAGAAATAGTCAGTTCTCAAGCTAGAAAATTAAAAAACTAGAGTGCACCTGGCAAAGACGAACTACATCGATTTTGGTTAAAACATCTAACCAGTCTACATGATCGAATGGCAGAACAATTGAATTATTTATTACCATCAGGCTCAGGGGAAGACTGGATGATATCTGGGTACACTTTTGTCTTCATGAATGATAAGCTTAAGGGTGCAGACCCAAGTAATTATCGTTCAATAACATGCCTATCAACTATGCTTAAGCTGTTCACTGCAATCATAGCTAATTCAATATACCACTACTTATCAGATTTATTCGATTGAACAAATTTTGAAAATTGAACGATTGAAAGGCAATTTTCAAAAATATAGAGGAACAAAAGACCAGATCCTTATTAATAAAATGATTCTCAGAAATTCAAAAAAGACGAAAAACTAACTTAAACATGGCATGGATAGACTACAAGAAAGCATTCGATTCACTCCCACACTTCTGGATCCTAAAATCACTACAATTCTTTGGAATTAGCAAAACGATATGTTCCTTTCTGGCTGCTGCTATGAAATCATGGAAAACAACTTTAATAGTGAATAATGAACGATTCGAAGATATCAGCATTAAACGTGGAATTTTCCAAGGTGATACCTTGTCACCATTGCTCTTCAACATTTCGTCGATACCTTTTGTCTATGATTCTCAAGAAAACAAAACTTGGATATGAAATTCTTAAATATAATATTAAAATTTCCCATCTGTTGTATATGGATGACTTAAAGCTATATGGAAAATCGGTCCAGCAAATAGAATCTTTATTGAACACAGTTCGTATTTTCAGTCAGGACATCAAAATGGAATTTGGTTTAGATAAAGGCGCAATTTTATCTATTAAACGAGGAAAAATTAATGACACTAGCAGTTTTAATTTTGATCAATAGAAATATATGAAAGCAATTTCAGCTAACGAACACTATAAATACCTAGGAATATTAGAAGCCAATGATATTCTCCACTCGAAAGTTAAACAAGAGGCAGCATCAGAATACATCAAAAGAGTTAGATCGTGACTGAGACAGAGTGCGGAAGAAGAAGAAATTAGTTTAAGAAGTTCATCGACAATAGCTCTGAATTCTTCAAGCAATTACACAAGTGGACCTTCTAAAAGCAACTGGAAAGAAATCCGATTACAAAAAGGAACAACAAAATAACTGATATATGCGCTGGGAAAATAAACCCTTGCATGGTCAATTTATTCGAGTTACTGAGGACAAAACTGAAGTGAACAAGACGTGGTAATGGCTACAATACGGATACATCCAGCAGCTCAAGAACAGGCATTACAAACTAATGCAATAAAAGTAAAAATTTTGAGCATCAACAATAACAGCAAATTCAGATTATGCGATCAGAAAGTTGAGACTGTAGAACATCTAATCAGTGCCTGCAGCAAAATAGCTCGAACTGACTGTAAATACCGCCATGATCAAGTGGCCAAAATAGTTCATTGGCATGTATGCAAAAAATATGACTTTCCTACTTCTGATAACTGGTGGCAGCATAAAATAGAGACAGTATTGGAAAAAACAGCAAAAATTCTCTGACTTTCGAATAAAAACTGATCGGCATTTGGAACACAATAGACCTGACATCAAACTATCGAACATCGACAGGTTTGGATTATCGATATCGCAGTACCCAGTGATAACAACATTAACAACAAAGAAATGGAAAAAAATTACTAAATATCGAGATCTGGTAATCGAAGTTAGCCGACTGTGGCTTAAACACACCAAAGTCATCCCAATAGTTGTCGGTGCACTTGGTGCAACTTCAAAGAAGCTATCCAACTATTTACAGCAATTAAACATCAAAGAAGTGACCCCATATGACCAACAAAAACAGCATTACTTGGAACAGTCCATATTTTACGACGCTACATGACTGACTATTCTTAGATTCTTGGGTAGAATCTGAATTGAATTGTTCTGTCACCAGTCAAATTTTGTTTATATAATATTTAGTTTTGACTGTGTATCATTTATGTGAATAAAATAATAATAATAATAATAATAATAATAATAATAATAATAATAATAATAATAATAATAATAATAATTTTAGTATTCTATTATTATTAATAATAATAATAGAAAGAGTGCCTGCAATAATATTAGATCCATTTTATTTCGTTTCTAAACTATTCATCAATATCAAAAATATCTTGACTATATAAATCATAAATAAAATTCAACTGAAAATGGAAACTTACTTTGTAATTCAGGACAATTCGTAATTATGTCGGCAAAATTTAGTATTTCCGAGTTTGTGTCACTACCTTGGAAAATCATGTAATAGAATAACACAAGTAAAGCGGATCCAAAATTCATAATAACCAAGAGTGTTTCTGGAATGAAAGATAAAGAATAATTTATCAAGTACATGAGCAATGAATGAGTGAATATGCAGGATAACTTATATCGAAAATGATTACTGCAAATTTTACGTAGCACTCTGTTGATAGAATTAGTGGTCACATTTAAATATTTAAGTAAACTAGAATGCGTTGTAAAATCACCTCTATATTAAAAAAATAATACAAAAAAAAAGTATTTGTTCAGAAATGAAAAGAAAAGCTTGCTCTGATATAAAATGCATATATCATTGTTAAAATCGATTTCTTCTAACAGTACTTAATATCTGCTAGTATTAATATTGCTTTAAAATTCCATGCATTTTGATGGATTTTGACATAAAAAATAAAAAAAAAACGACTACTAATTCAGTAACCTAGGTTAGAATTTAAGAGTTCGAAACTTTTATTTAATATCGTGTTGGATCTCTTGAATCCGAATTGCAGCGCATATGCAGTTTGGCATAATTCCAAAAGGGGTTGGATTGCACCCACTATGTTGGTCTACAACATAGTGGGCGTTCACCAGACAGTCCTTTAACTAGCTCGTATTTAAGGAAAATATACTTTGCTCTTGGATCTGTCCCTCTAATATGTCGTATATATTCTAAGTAGGATCAGGGCTTTGTGGAGGGCAAGGAAGATGGTGGAAGTCCCTGTCATGCTCTCTTAACCATTATAATAATAATAATATCCATATATATATATATATATATATATATATATATATATATATATATATATATATATATATATTTGTCTTGGATGAGACGTAATTTCCCAGTTTTCATCCTTGAAGTTTATTTGTAAGCTTATCTGAGGATGAGGTTAAAAATAAGCTTCAAAACAAACCAATAAATAATAACCAGTTGGTTATTATTTATTGGTTTGTTTGTTGTGTTGGGAAGCTACGAAATCTATGATTCAGAAATTTACGCACACGCACCTCCCCGCCCCCACACGATAACTTGGAATGTATTGATGCGTCGCTGAACTGTAAGCCTGAAACGAACATATTGTGTTTCATTAAGTTTGTTTGGTATTTTGGGTGCGTGTTTCTTGTTCGTAGTATGTCCTTAGAGCTCTTTTCAGGCTATTGTAGTTTGTAAGGTTTCTGTATTCAAAAGGTAATTTGTTTATCATGTCTGGGATGTAGAAGTTTCGCGTGGCCTTTCCGTAGTGATTATTGTATTTATATGTGATATAATTAGTAGTCTGAGGTCTTGTTATGTGATATGTATTTCTGACTGTCCTGTAGTTGGCATCGAAATAATGTTTTGGCAAAGCTGCATAGTGAAATAAACGTTTTGCTGTCAGTATTTTGTGTTCTGACAGTGCAGTGTATATAAAGTCGTTATTTTTTCTTTGTTACCAAAAGACCAGTTTTATCAGTTTGTACTGTAACATTAATCTATTTAGTTTTTAGGGTGCACAGAAAGCATACGTTGTTCTAGCGTATTTTAGTATATTTTGGTATTGTGCTTTGTATATTAGTGTTTTTAGGCGTATGGGAACTAAGTCTTTTAACCTGTAGAGTTTGCCTGTGATTGTTCGGAGTTTGTTGTACAAATGGATTATGTGGCTATTCCAGTTCATATCTACATTGACATAAATTCCAAGGTATCGTATTGTTGCAATCTGAGTGATTGTAATGGGTTTTCTGTGTGTTTGTTATGATGGAAAGTGGATGTTGGATGGTTATATATTTATTATCAACTGGTCGAGTCAGTGGATTTCTAAATATCATTCATTTTGTCTTATCTGAGTTTAGGTGTATGGTGGTTTTTGTGAGGCAGTCTGTGATCTGATTTAAGTCATGTTGCATATTTGTTTGGGCTATGCTTGCGTTATTATGGATGGATATTATAGCTGTATCATCTGCGTATCGGAGTATCTTACCTTTCAGGGATAGCTGATGAATATCGTGCGTGTAATTATTGTATAGAGTTTGGGAGAGTACAGATCCCTGTGGCACTCCACAGATTGCTGGTAACTCTCTACTTCGGTTTGATCCGATATGTGTGATATGCTTCCTATTTTGGAGGTAGTTTGTAAACCACCTGTGCAGAGGCTCGTCTATTTCAACATGCCTCAGCTTTTCTAACAAGTTTTGATGTGAGTGCATCTAATGCTTTAGTTAGATCAATAAAGACTACCACGGCAATTTTGTTTTTTGTCTAAGGCAGTATTAATTATGTCTCTAAAGTCTTCCAAGAGAGATGTTAGTCCCTTATTTTTCTGAAAGCCATATTGTGTTTTGGGGATAATAATAATATTTTTATTTATTTATTTTTTTTATTATTTCTCAGATAAATTACATACATTATATGAACATAATTATGCATAACAAATATTTTCTAGTACATAAAGTTTTTTTTTTAATAATAATAATAACAATAACGGTTTACAACGTATATTATTATAATATTAATAATGATGATTATTACAGATGCTTCTTTGCAATTTTACATTCTATATATACAATATCAATGGATATAATCATTCTACATTGGATACTTTTGTTACAGTTATTACATACATTACATACATTTGATTACAAATGATACATTACTTACATTTGTTTACACATGATACTTACATTACATACATTGGTTTACATATAATAAATACATTACATACATTGCTTACGCAATACGTACATTACATGCATTTGGTTACATATGATACATCTTGGATGAGAACTAATTTCTCTGCTTTCATCCTCGAAGCTTATATGTAAGCTTATTTGAGGATGACACTAGTTGGTTATTAAATATTGGTTATTTTGCTGTGTTGGCAAGCTACGAAATCTATGATTGAGAAATTCGGGCGCACGCCCCCCCCACACAATAACTTGGAATGTATTGATGTATCACTGAACTGGAAGCCTGAACGAACATATTGTGTTTCATTAAATTTGTATGGTATTTTGGGTGCATGTTTCTTGTTCATAGTATGTCTTTAGAGCTCTTTTCAGGCTATTGTAGTTTGTAAGGTTTCTGTGTTCAAAAGGTGATTTGTTCATCATGTCTGGGATGTAGAAGTTTCGCGTGTCCTTTCCGTAGTGATTATTGTATTTATATGTGATATAATTAGTTGTCTGAGGTCTTGTTATACGGTATGTATTTCTGACTGTCCTGTAGTTGGCATTGAAATAATGTTTTAGAAAAGCTGCATAGTGACATAAATGTTTTGCTTTCAGTATTTTGTGTTCTGAAATTGCAATGTTTATAAGGTCGTGATTTTCTCTTTGTTTCCAAAAGATCAGTTTTATCATTTTGTACTGTAGCGATGTTAATCTATTTAATTTGTAGGGTGCACAGAAAGCATACGTTGTTATAGCGTATCTTAGTATATTTTAGCATAGTGCTTTGTATATGAGTGTTTTTAGGTGTATGGGAACAATGTCTGTTAACCTGTAGTGTTTGCCAGTTATTGTTCGGAGTTTGTTGTGTAGATGTTTATGTGGCTATTCGAGTTCATATCTGCATCGAAGTAAATTCCAAGGTATCGTAATGTTTCAACCTGAGTAATTGTTGGTGTTGCTGTTCTGTGTGGTTTTTATGTTGGAAAGTGGATGTTGGATGGTTATATATTTGTTATCAACTGGTCGAGTCAGTGGATTTCTGAATATCATTAATTTTGTCTTTTCGGAGTTAAGGTGTATGGAGTTTTTCGTGAGTTTGTCTATGATCAGATTTTTGTCAAGTTGCATATTTGTTTGGGCAAGGCTTGCGTTATTATGGATGGATATTATTGCTGTATCATCTGCGTATTTGAATATCTTACCTTTGAATGGTAGCTAATTAATATCGTGCGTGTAAATGTTGTATAGAGTTGGGGAGAGTACAGCTCGCTGTGGTACTCCACATGTTACTGGTAGCTCTCTGCTTCGGTTTGACCCGATACGTGTGATATGCATTCTACTTTGAAGATAGTTTGTAAACCACCTGTGAAGAGGCCTGTCTATTCCAACATGCCTCAGCTTTTCTAGCAAGGTTTGATGTGTGAGTGTATCGAATGCTTTAGTTAGATCAATAAAGACTACCATGGCAATTTTGTTTTTATCTAAGGCGGTGTTAATTACTTATTTAAATATAAAGAGCCAATAGGCTTCTTTTCGGCGATTTCGAATGGTGTTAATTACGTCTGTAAAGTCTTCCAAGAGAGATGTTATTCCCTTATTTTTCTGAAAACCATATTGTGTTTTGGGGATAATATGACAGATTTCAGTGTATGCTGTGAGTTTCTTCAGTATGATCCGCTCCGTAATTTGATTGATAATTGGTAATGTTGGTATGGGTCTGTAATTGCTGATTAAATTTCTTTTTCCATATTTGTGTCTATGGGTGTAATTATGGTGGTCTTTAGCATACTTGGTATCTGTCCTGTTTTAAATATTTTATTTATTAATTTTAGTAGGATTGGACTTAAACTAGTTGCATATTGCTTTATATCTTTAGTTCTTATACCATCAATTCCTGGGCCTTTGTTTGATTTGATTTGATGTATTGCAGAGAGAAGTTCTGCTTCTTTTAAGGCTGTGAACCATAATGTCTGTTTTGATTGTGGTCCAAGTGGAGGGTCTCGTTTTGTGATGGGGGAATATTTATGTCTAGTTCTTGAATGGAGTCTGCAAAGTATTGGTTAAAGTCATTTGCTAGTTGTTGGATAGGTTTTGTGTTTTTCATGAAGCTGTGTTATATGGTTTCGGAGGCGTGGTGTTGGCAGCACAATCTAGCATCTCGTTGATCAGATTCCAGGTTTGTTTTATGCTGTTTTGTGCAGAGGTTAATTTGTCTCTGTTGTAGTTTGTTTTTGCATTTTTTATTTATGTTGTAAGACGATTTCTTCTTATCTTATATTCAGTTTTTAAAGCTGTGTTATTTGGATATCGCTTTAATTATTTCCATAAAGCGTCCTTTCTGTGTATTTCTAACATTAAAGTTTGTGTTATCCAAGGATTTTGGTTTTTTTTTTTTTTGAGCGAATTCTGATTTTCTTCCCAGCTTTCTTATATATTACCTTCAGTGTGCGTTTAATGTTGTTGTATAAGATATCTGCTGAATCTGATGCCATGGGTTCCCAGTTGGTTTTTCTTATTTCGTGATTGACTACTTCGTCTATTATTGTTTTGTGTTGCTTTTCTTCTGTGGGGAATTGCATGGATATTGTCTTAGTGTGCTAGTTTAGAGCCGTGAAGTAATGATCTGCTACTTTGCATTTTATGACTGATGCAGTGTAATTGTTTGGTGGTTCTGACGTTTATATGATATAGGCAGGAAACAGTGATAGGATTTCCTCCGAATATTTCTTCTTTAGTACATGATGTTATTGTTGGTATTAGATTATACATGGATAGCGTGACTAGGTATAGTACAGTGTTGTTCTGGTTTTCGTTTGCAATATTTATGCTTATGTATTCGGTTTGAGTATATTTCTTGTCGTGAAAGCCAGCAATTGAGTTCCTGCAAGAATTTTGTCATGTTTAGGTTTGGCGGCCTGTAAATAGCATTTAGTATTATGGGATGCTGTCTATTTGTGGTGTTAGTGATTTGGAAGCAAAGGGTTTCAGCATGCTCAAATTGATAGGCAGTTTCTTTTGTTATTAATCTATGTTCGATAAATATTAATATTCCACCCCCTCTTTTTGTTTGGCGGCATGATCTATGTCGTTTGGAAGCCTGGAATTTGGAAAGCAGTCGCTTCGTCATTAGTATGGATACTTCTGTTAGGACCAATATATCAATAATACCAGTGTAATTTTTCAGATAAGTCTGTAACAATAACCAATGTTTTCGGATGCTTATGATGTTAATATGCAAGATTGAGAGTCCTCTTGCTTGTAATGCGTGTTGTTTCCATGCATCGAGCGAGTCGAAAGTACAATTGCTGATGTATTCTGGTCTAATTACATCTATCTGATGGTTCACATTCATTTTTGTTGTGTTGAGGTCTTCTTTTTGAAACTAAATTGGAGTCTTTTGTTTAACTCTGGCAGCCTATCTACGTCTTACGAGCTTTTTATTTATAGAGACTTTGAAGTTTGTGACTTTCGCAGTCTTTGATCCACAAAAATTGATAATTGTTTTCTGTTTTTTGTTTTCTTGCTTGGTACAACAGTTTCTGATTGAAAGGTGTTAAATACTCAGATAGAAAGATTGGCGTATTGTTTTGCGATGCATTTAAATCCTTGACTACTATTTTTTCAGTCTGCTGGCTTTTATGGGATCGTCTCTTGTAGCCTTGCTTGTCAGACGAACTATGACTGGTGCGGGTCTGGGGGGAGGCTTGTTTTTTGTTCTTCCTGGGAATCCGTTTTATGGTCTGAATATCATTACGCTGTAGGGGGATGTCAATTGCATGACCTAACTTTAAAACTACGTCTCTGAGATTTTCTGTGGATTCAGTTTCTGGAAGACCGTTTATGACAAAGTCTTCTTTATGTTGTTGTTGGTTTAAAACTTCGTATTGTAGTTTCAGGGAATTAACTTCTTGACGGAGTTCCGATGTGTTTTTTATCAATTTGTGCTGCCTGCCAGTTAGTGCCGTAATGGTGGTTTTCATTTATTTTACCGTTTGTAAGACTTCTTCGACTTTTGAATTATTAAATTTAACAAACTCTTCATATTCGCTAATTTTGTTGTTATTTGTTTATTCTGTTTATCAAATAGTTCTTGGACAAGATCTACCAAGCTGGCTTTTATATTTTCTAAACCTTTTTCTAGTAATAAATTTACAGAACTCAAATTATAAGACTCACCCTCACCGATATATTTTTGTCTGTTCAGTTCATAGTCCGATTCTGCCTCCGTAATCAGTTGCGCCGTGGGTGACAGCGTTTCTATGTTCTCTCTGCAGTTGAGGCACTTCCATTCTTCTCATTTGGCATTGGATTAGCCTTATCATGTTGTTTGTGAAAATCCTGAACATGTAAAGTGATGATTCCTAAGGCATTTCCTGCAAGTCATATGACTTCCGTCGGACGGTAATTCCTTCAGGCACTTGTTGCACTTCATGATTCACCTTTCTTTCCTTGGACAACTGTAAAGATGGAGAGTCCATTGTTCTATACTCGTTAGTGACCACGGTGAACTCTGTTCAATTTTCAGCACACTTTGATTTTGGTTTCCACTTGGCCGATTTCGATGAATTATATATCACTGTCTTCAGCGTGACAAGTAGAGTTACTTTGTGACAATTTTAAATTAAAAAGAGGAGTTAGAACCAAATTAAAACGATAAGAAACGGGACCAGCGATACAACCATGCAACCGTTTGTATGCCTACACAGCGCCCTCTAATAATAATAATAATAATAATAATAATAATAATAATAAAAATAAATAAAAAAAATCAGCTAACGCCTTTTTATTCCCGTATATACGGGAGTAGGCGAGGCCATTTAGCCCTATCTAACTTTTGGAGACTGAGTGGGCAGTTCAATCTCCACTGGTACCCAATCAGAGACAGATGGCCCAAGGCTATCACTAATTAAGCGGTACGCAGTGAAGAGAGACGGCTCAAATGTGCCGCCATCTCGTGGTCTCTAACCCTAACACAATATATTTAATGTCTGAAAATAATGTGGGTTCTACTGTCGATTTTCTTGAATTTGCAGGACGAAAAACCCGAGTTTCCGGGAGGAAAAACCTGCTTGCCCGTGCCAGAGATCGACTAAAATAATAATAATAATAATATATTACATTTCAATTGATCAATATTCACTGTGATATGAGGCGATTTATTGTATGTTAAGCAATTAATCCAGAATTTGTTTCTGTTATTGCTGGATTGGAATGAAACTATGACATAGAAGTGAATGTCTTCAGGTGGTATGACAATGTAAAAAAAAAAATCAGCTACCACTTTTTTCTTCCCATAAAGGGAGTAGGCGATGCCGTTTTAGCCCTATCTAACTAACTTTTGGAGACTGAGTGAGCAGTTCAATCTCCACTGGTACCCAATCAGAGATAGCTGGCCCAAGGTTATCACTAATTATTTTGGAAGTTTATTTTTCACTTGGTTAGACTATCCAAGTGTAAGCAAACAAGGTTTGCGCCTGAAAATATCTTCAGGACTGGGGTAAGGTAGTAGAACACTGGGAAACTCATAGCAAAGGTGGACCAAGCTAACATCACCCCTATCTCAGTATCTCCCATAATGCAAAACACATCTCCTTGCAGATATGTATAATGTTATGCATTAAGGGAAGGGTCACTACCCAGACTAGTTTCGACCTTTATTGAGGTGTCTTCAATGGGAGCCAGGCCCTAAATTGGAGATACCAGGCAGAAGCAATGGCAGGTCATCTTTACCTATAGGAGTTGTCAAAAGGTGCGCCACCTTTTTATTAAATTACTCTGGATTTAGAGAAAGATGTTGGAAGTTTATTTTTCACTTGGTTGGACTATAATGAATATTTAATGGCTTTCAAAAACAATATATTACCACGTTTCAAATTATATCTTAAATTATTCTTAATCTAATATGCATTTGCCACTTTTACTGAAAATAAACGCTAATAAAAGCTGCATGTATTCTTCAGGTCGGAAGAAGTAGGTAATTCATTTAATGGCAATTACTACTCGTAATGAAATAATTTCCAGTCTTCAAAAAAAAAATTAGATTGATTCAGAAGTGCCAGGTAAATTCTATCGATATGGTACCTATCTCCACAGTGATCTGAAGAATAACATGACAGGCTGGATTATAGGTTCGATTCTAGTCGTTGATTGTAAGAACATTCGCTACGCCATTTTAAACATCAAGTATAAATACACCTCCAGTTTTCTCTGGAAAACCGTATTTTTAACTTTTTAACTCCACAACTAAAAATCAACATAACTCATATTATATTTGACCATAATATACCTGTTAGGGTTTTAGGGCTATGATGTAGTGGCAGTGGTCTACCGTACTCTTCCCTCCCTGACTCCCTGATACCATGGAATTGTTGGTCTCAGCTATTACTGATGGCTATGTCATTTCCATAGATCTTCCAAAAAAGTCAGTTCGGGCTTAAAGAATTCCGCATACTATCATTGGAAAGACTTTTATCTACAGCGTATTCTATGCATATCTCTTTACAAGTCCTAGATTTATACGGCAAATGAACTAATCTCCTATTTTTGTGCAGCTGTTCCTGAGGCTAATTTAAAATCCTAAATTGCTAGAGAGAGAGAGAGAGAGAGAGAGAGAGAGAGAGAGAGATCGGCATCGATAATAACTACACTTTAACCACGACCTCAAATGATGTCTGCATAGTTGCGAGAAGTATGTTTCATGACATCGATGATTAATCAAGGGAAATATGTTTAAATCTCAGTACTTAATTTTTTTTTTTTTAAGTTATTAGCATTTTTAGTAGTGGTACAATTAAACAGTGCGGGTTTTTTTTTTTTTTTTTTTCCAGAGCGCATTTTGAAAGCGCTCTGATTAATTCTTTACGGTAGTTATAAATAATAATGGAACAGTGTACACCAGTGTAATTTAGATCCAATTTCTGATTTTAACACTACTGAGCTGTACTGTATTTCGTAACTGTTAAGACAAAACGCGGCTTTGTTCATGATGTCTAGCGAGTGCTAAGACAAGTTACAGCAGCGCCATTTTCTATTTTTCTGTCTTCATAGTAGCCAAGCATAAAAAAATAAACAAATAAACAATGGTAACTTCATTCATTTTACTTGCATGTGGGTAGCAGTTGTAGAAAAGTGGAGAAATCATGCAAAGATACCAGACATCAGTCATAAAGTCAAGAACAGGAAAGAGCATATTGCATGAATCGTGTACATTTTGAGAACAAGTAGAAGAAAACCTGCAGCATAGTGCAAAACTTTGTAAAGTTTTGCACTACATTGCAGGTTTAGTATATGTTTTTTAGAAACAGGGGTTTATAAAAAAAATCCACAAATTGTTTACAACTTGAAAGTATTGCCTACTAATTTAACTGCAAGGTCTGTAACTGCAAATGAGCAAATTTTTTTACAGTTGATTAGAATGCTAGGCTTTCGTTATCAAAAAAAAAAAAAAAAAAAAAAAAAAACTTCATCGTTGTAACTGAAGTAACTAACTGGTGACCAAAATGGCATTGACTAGATCACATTCGAACCATTATACGGATATCGGTTCTCTTAGATTACAAAAAGAAGCTCTAAAAATGTTAAAGATCATAACAAAATGTGGGTATTACCAAAACTGTGGAATGTTAGTTATGATAACAGATACAGAGAATATATTTTTAATTTTTAATTATGTTTCGACTATGTTATTATAATGATGTTACCACTGAGTTAGACAAGGGGAACGGATAATTTTAGATTTTGCTGATCTTTTGACAGAATACAGCACAGAAGACTGTTGCATACAATGGAAAATATGAGATTGCATTATAAAATATTACCCTGGATAAGGGGATGATGACTGAGAGATATGAAAAAGTGGTATGGGGTATGTGAATCTGCAAGATGTAAGGTAATCAGTGGTGTACCACAAGGATCATTCTTTGGTCAACTGTTATTCAATCTCTATATTAATGACAGCAAATACATCTATTTGCTGATCGTAGGGTAATCAGAAATGCTACTGATATGCAGTACTTTCAGAATGATTTGAATAGGCTAGAATTATATGGCATGGGAAAATGGATGTCATTTCAATGTTAGTAAATGTAAAGCCATGCACTTTGGCGTGATTAGATATCCAATATCATATTATATTGTTAGGATTATGCTAGAAGAAACTGATCGGGCTAGGGATCTTGAAGTGTTAGTAGATAGAGTTGAGGTTAGGGGCCATGTAGCAAAGATTGCAAATACAACTCAAAATATAATTGAAATGCTGAAACGAACTTTCACATGTAAAGATATGGATGTCATTTTGCTTCTTTACAAGGCATTGATAAGGCCTCACTTGGATTATTGTGCACACAGGTCGTCTGCTGGTTTCCGTTGTGATTCTGGTACAATGGAGAGAGTGCAAAGGAGCGTTAAAAATGATATTGCGATTGTGCAATGAAGACAGATTGCGAATTTATAAACTGTAGACTAGCAAACAGGAGAAAGAGGAGTGATATGATTGAGACGTACAAACGTCTGAAAAGGTCATATAGGATTTTAATTTATGGTGGATGGGGGAAAGGACAAGAATCCTTGAGTATGAAGCGTATGAGTCCTTGGAATATAAGAATGAATGCAGCTTACAACGGGTGACGGCTGCATTTTTCTCTCATAGAGTGAAAAATGCGTAATTGAAAAGGGTTGTCAATGGAATACTTGGTTTTGTGTGCAAGTAGATAGATAGAATAAATGCAGGAACAGGTATGACAGCTGATACAATGCGAATAATATGGCCTCCCTCGTTGGATTCCTGACTCCCTGGAAGTCTCTTAATAATAATAATAATAATAATAATAATAATAATAATAATAATAATAATAATAATAATAATTTCGAGCCCAGAAGATAAAAAGAGGGTGAATGATATGATCGAGATTTATGAAAATGAAAAACAAATGATACAATTAAGATGGTTAAATTATCTCAGATATCTATCAGGGATATTTTCAGCATACAATTTCATTCAATTATAATTTAGCCACGCTACCGGCCAAGACGTCTATAGACGTCAAGGTCAGAAGCAGCGCTAGGGTCGTTGGAGCCCGCATGCAATTTCTATCTAAGCGCACCTGTAACGATCCGGGCGTGTGTGGTTCTGCAGGCACAAAGGGGGCGTCTCCCCGGTGGCGGCGCCCACTTCGTAGCGGTGCCCGCATGCACCCCATGCTCTGAATGCCCGCTTCCTCCGGCTCTGTTCAAGGTTATCACGGATGCGAAATACATATTAAAATTGTAATACCATTGATATTACATTGAAATATATGATGGATACGAAGCGTATGAGGATGCATATTTGATCCATAATGGCCGGTTACGTGATTTTAAAGAGACATTGAAATGAGTTGCATGAGGCACGGCACCTTTGTGGATTTGTATTTGCCGTACTGCGTATTCTATGGATAACAAAAGATTACCGATTTTAGTTCAAGATTCTACAGTTTCTAGTAAGCTTTCTTGGCAACCATGCTAAACAAAAATATCTTCAAGAAGAATGTGTATTTGAGAAAATATTGTGTTTGCATAACGATGGAATACGGGAGTAAAAAAAAAAAAAAAAAAAAAAAAAAAAAGCGTTTTTTCATTTTTTAGAAATATCTGAGAAAAACTACAAATATTATTTCATGAAGTTTTTACCTAATATTTTAATCACTTTATTTCTCTTATTAACACAAACTTCTTTTCCCCTTAAATTTTATAAAATAAAATAATTTAAAACAAGCATTAATTTGATTTTTTGAAAATGTGTTGTTCTGTACGGTATGGTGAAGAAGAAGACAGTATAAGAGGTTCTTGCCTTTAAACTAGTGCCAGCACGCACATAAGCAGACTGAGGTCTTATTTTTAATTCATTTGTTTTCGTTGGCGGTAAAGATCGCTGCGCTGAGCGAATAACCCACGGGTAGAGGTGACTGCTTCATTTATGTTCTCACCTCAGATAAACATCGTTGAATGCCTCTTTAAAGGACACATTGTATTAAAGAATGGTCTGCATGGCAGTAATACAGGAAAGGTTAAAGTACTGCATAACAGCGAAATAGGAACGTATAGATGTAAGCAAAACATAAAATAAACATCACGATTTTTAATTTTTAGTATTCACAATATTTGTTCCAATGTATAACAGTTATGCCGTTAAAACATCTATCTCCGAAAGAAACATCTTGTTATTTATTATTTCGTGTTCTCCAACGTCATACATTGAATGTTGTGAGTTTGTTTTCACAACTCTTCTTTCGAAGCTTTTAATAAATATTATTTTGATATATGATGTAAATAAGCCGATGATATGTGGCTATAGACTTCCGACGATGAGTCCTGGACTCGATAGAGGTGCCCGAATAATAATAATATACAATTATTTTTCGACATAATTATGTCTGCATATTAAACACAATTTGTCGAAATACAGAGGGCGCTATTTATAGCTCTCGCAGCAGTTCGGGAAATTTCTGCTGGATTGGTAACAAAAGCGTGTATAATAGTAAGTTTTGATATTAAAAATAAAATTAAAAAAAATCACATTAGACAAGAAGTTTTAACAATTAGCTTAGCTAACGCAACAGTGTTAGCTAAGTCAATCTCTCAAACTGGATGACGATTATATAAATAGCTATTGCGTAAATATTCTTGAGTTAAGCATCTAAAAGAGGCTTAGGGTATGCGCGATGAGCTGTCATTTGCTTTTTGTTTTCAGTAGCAGTTTTCAAAATTATTTCAAGAAAAACCATCGCATTATTAATTATTACAAAAGCTATGAATGTAAAAATCAGTAAAAAAAAAAAAAAAGTAAGGTTGCAAACACAGTGCGTACTTTTTTTTTTAAGCCGCATACTTTAAAAAATAAAGATGAAACTTTAGTGTATAGCATTAAAGTAATATAGGACTCAGTTCTTCTTCTTATTATTGTGCTATCTTCTATCGAAGGTCAGCGACCATCTTGGCGAACAAACTGCGCTCTTGTGCTAATCTGAGCAGTTGTGCACTGCTCTTTCCTGTCCACATCTTGATGTTGTCAAACCATGATATTCTTTTTCTTCCTCTAGTTCCTTTGCCATCAATTCTTCCTACCAAAATAGTTTGTAGAAGTTGGTATTTGCTGTTTCTCATGATGTGGCCAAGATATGATGTTTTTCGTTTCTTGATTATTTGTACAAGATGTTTAGCTTTGCCAATGGATTTTAAGACATCTTCATTGGTAATTTTTTCTGTCCATGATATCTTTAGCATTCTTCTGTATAGCCACATCTCAAAGGCTTCGATTTTCTTGATGGTTGTCGCCTTCAATGTCCATGTTTCAACTCCATAGAGCAGAATAGACCACACGTAGCATTTCAGCATTCGGCATCTGACTTCACTATCACTGGTGGTAATGTTGTCTAATTGAACGGTAGCTGACTGATTTCAATACAGATTTGTTATTAGTCTTATGCCTTGTTCGTCTAGCCTTATTTGTTGAAATCTTAAAATGACAGTTTCTATTCATTCCGTATACAGTCTTAATAGCAATAAATGAATGTACGGGAGGTGGGTAGGTTTTTCGAGTGGAATTACTTTATAACTCAATTATAGCTTATACAATTTAGACATCATGAACTGCCCATGGAGGGAAACAACAGAGGAATGAATGGCAAGCTAGCTGCTTCGATATAATAATAATAATAATAATAATAATAATAATAATAATAATAATAATAATAATAATAATAATAATAATCCCTAACCAGAGGAGTGACTCTTCGCTTAGCGATGGAAGTGGCAAAAGAAAAGAAATGGTAAGAAGAAACAAATGTAATAATGGCTACCGTGATCCTTAGAAGAGAACGGTAATGGTAGAGAGTACTTACTATACATAAAACAAAAGCGAAGAAAGAAGACTGCAGACAACTGCGCCACCTCGTGTTTCTAATCTGTCTTCGCTAGTGTTGCTGTGTTTTGAGTTGCAAAGTAAATACTCTAGTTTCTTGTGAGAGGAAGAAGGAAAAAAACCTATTTAGCAGCGTCAAAATCGACTAATTCGGGAATCGGCTGACACAGTTCTTTATATAATAAAATTTACTAACCAGATTCAAATGAGAAATAACATCGAGTCTCTCATTGAGTCATATGCTACATCCACGTAGATTTTCGTGTATCCTCTGGAACCAACTCCCCCCCCTCCTTCCAAACCGTAGTGCAATCAAGAGAACGCAAGAAATGAATCCTATCTAGGCTGCAAAAAACTTTTTAAATTGCTTTTCATTTACTTGTGAATTAGCCGGTCTCATACGAATCTAGAAATATGGGTTTTCACCGCACAAAACAGACACTCTAGCTTAAGAACACAATTCCTGGCAATTCCAGTTCCCATAACATAGAGTATACCAATTCATACCGATATCAGTCCCCTATTCTTCTCCCTTGTCTCATAACATCTTAATTAATTACTGACTGATACAATTCCCCCCCCCCCCCCGCATTTTGGTTTTATTTTTAGATTTCAACAATTACACGAATGCTCACAGCGCCACGTTCTCAATAGTGGGTTCTGTTTGCATTTATTACTCATCCGATATTCAAAAAGACACTAACTGCTGAATTTTTGACATCTTTTAAAAACGATCTTCGAAGGGCTTAAAAAATAAGTTGAGGCATTCTCTCTAATAAAATAAATAAATAATAGAATAAATTAATTAATTAAATTAAAACAAAAACTTTATTTTTTGTTTTAATACTTTCTAAAAACTTTCTAACAGTATGGAGACCCACGGAGTTTGACGGGTGCCCTTTCATTATCGACGATTATATCTGCTCAAGCTCTAATATACAAGTTTCGAATAACTTGTAGCTCCCGACTAAGATTAGCAGTTGACTGATCTTTCTTTTAGTGTAATGTAGCGGAAACAGCCCAAGTGCACTTAACTTTAGGCTAACAGAACTGTCATCAAGGGGTTAGGGGCTTCGTAAAATAGCATTCGGGTGGGGCGTTTTTATTGTTCGCTGGCTGCATGCCACGAAAGGGTTAGTGACACCAGGAAAAGGTACAATTGCAGCTCGCATGAGGTTGTTCGCCACTTCTGTGCTATGACAGAGATGTAATGATGCCCCCCCCCCCCACCCTTTTTTCGTTACAAGGACGAAAACTATTCTGGTCTTATATTGCGAGTGAAAGGAAAAGAGTGTAGGATGAAATTCGATGCGTTTATTTTGCTTTGGAGAAAAGAAAAAAGAAAAGTTGTTCAGTTTAAATATAGCTTATCAAGATAACGAGGTGTAATTTCATGTTCTTTATTTATTTTTGTTGTTCTTATTATTCTCAAATTAACTCCATCCATCGTTTCCAACACTTATTCTGACAAAAAAGAAATTTAATCCCTCCATTTCTGTAGTTAAGAGAATTGAAAATTTTCTTTTTCGATTTTTTTTCCCTATCGAATCACACCCATAAAATAACATTGGGGTTGCTTAGTGATTCAAGTTATTTTACTGAGATGCATACATTTCCACAAAAAGATTCATTTGTTTCGGTTCACTGGAAGTACTAAAGCTAAAAAACGAAATCTACGAGGCCTGTACATACTGCTTGTTAATTGTATCTGTTTTCCGACTGTGTCATCAGTTTTCGGGGAGGGGGGGGGGGGAAATACCCTCTCGCCGTCGTATGAGGCCGACTAATTAACATTCAGTTGAAACTATCTTATTAAGATTGTTTCGTCTTTCCACAAAACAGAAATTGAAGTAAATGACTCTCTCTCTCTCTCTCTCTCTCTCTCTCTCTCTCTCTCTCTCTTTTTTTTTCTTTCTTAATCAAAATCGCAATTGAAGATGAGTGAGCCGATCTCACACGGAGGTAGCAGAATTTTTTCTCCCGGAAACTCCATTTTATATTTCGCGTGTACAGGTAAATCAGTCATGAGAACACACACAATTTCAGACAAAAGTACGGGTGTTGTAGGTGATGGCCAGTTGATGGCGTTGACAGAGGTAGTGTCATTGTGTATATAGAGTAGCGAGCCCTCCCGTGAAGAGTCATTGGCCTCCTTGGAGGTGTCACGTAATAATAATGATAATGATAATATGTTTATTATTATTATTTTGAATAGTACTAGTTTTATTGATCTAAAATCTTTACATATATACTTATAATCATTTAAAGTGACATTCCAACACATTATTTTACAAAGTTCAGCACTTAATGCTGCATATATGGTTGATTTTGTACATTAGATTTCTATAAAAACTATTTAATTATCTTTTTTTACTCATATATTATGTATCTAAAATATATTTCGTTTTAATATTTACAATGAAGATTACATAGAGTTTTATATAATAAATATTAATATGTAACTGTAATTGTAACTTACAGTTTCAGTTGAATAAAGTGCTATTATATTGAACTGCATTTTACGTACATTCATATATATATATATATATATATCATCTTATTTTCCTTTTATGTACAGTACAAAGATTCAGAACAAAATGCAGAGTTCTTAATTCTTTATAAATGTAACCCCCATCATATTTACACATTGATTGGCACGAATATGCGTACAATTCACTGTACAACAGTTCAATAGTAATATTAATAATGGAATGATTTTATATTTATATACATAATTTTTTTTTCATTTTGTCTTTTATGTTTTTCTTTCAGTATTTTTTTTTATTAGACTGTATTTAATACACATATTTTACTTCTCTACAAAAATTCAGTGTGCAAGTTACTGAGTACATTCTTTTTGATATCTGTGTTTGATTTATTTGTTTGATTGGCATTTCTGCTTTCTTCCTCGAAGCTTCTGCAGAGCTTATCTGAGGACGATAATAGATGATGGTCGTTTCGTGGTTTTGTTTCAGTACCCATCGGGAGCCAGGTGTAGATTTAACTGTTTATATATATGTGCTTGGAGCCTCCGCACAGCAATGGCACAGCCAGGGAGGGGGGCCTAGGGACCCTTCCCTCCACCAAAAAAAAAGAAACAAAAAGGAAAGAAAACACTAGAAAAGTTTTTAAAAATATTTTCCTAACTAAAATTCATTTTTTTATTTATGTTGTGTCGTGTCTTCTGTTTCTATACTACTTATGAATAAACGGTCACATAAGGTGTGATTACCCTATAACTCTCGGGAATCACTGCCGCTGTAAACGCAAGGCGAACTAAACAGTGCTTGGGTGGACCGACCGCTACTTCGTTTGTCTGAACTGGGCCAGGGGAGATCAGTGGTATCATGTATTGGCGATCATTGCAGATGCTCAGTCATAGGTCATATACAATGCATAGTGTGTATTCTCAAATCGTCTACTCAACTCGCCCCCCCCCCCCCCAAGATTAAATCCTGAGTGCGCCACTGCTGCTCAGTCTGTATAGACGAAGCCCTTTGAAGTTCGATTCCCGTCAGTGACGTGAGGAACCTTTATCTGGTCTCTTTCGATGAAAGGTGAGTTAGTTGGTCTCATATGAAGGTGGGGGGTTTTTTACCAGGAAACTCCGTTTTTCACCCCCCCAGACAGGAGCACGTCAGTAGTGTCCCCCGTGTGCAAAAGTTTAGTTGCTGCCCCTATCCCCCCCAATAAAAAATCACTTAAAAAAACGTTTTTTAACAGTATTTCCCCCACTTTGGCGGAAATTTAAGTATTTCCTTAATTTTTTTAAATTTTCCTTAAGAAATTTAAGTTTTTTTAAGTATTTCCTCCTCCTCGACGCCTGCACACAGACGTCCCATTGTGTGCGACGCCTGTGTGTGTGTGTCGCACACATTGCACATATGGTCGGCGCACCCCTGTCCCCAGAACAGGCAAACTGGTCCCGTGAACACACACGGATTACAGTCATGGATGCGTCCCAGCTATATGCAATTGCCGAGTCCGGATAAAATTGGGAGGGGGGAAGCAATGGTGAACTACCCTGTAAAAAATCTCACCAGGAACACTTTGTGGACAATGCCTACAAAGTCACCTAGGGTCGGAAACGACTCAAGGGAAATTGTATGTGTGTGTGTGTGATTTCCCTCTAATTTTCAGTCTCGCTATGATATTTATATCAGCTCTCTGCAGGTCCCTAGGTTTCTGTCGTCGAATGGCAGTTTGTTTATCATGTCAGGTCTCGTATATAGTTACCAGGAATTGTGGAGATATATGTGGCTGCATTCACATGCTTTTTTATGTGCGTGCCACCTATGAAAGGCTGTTCGCCTGTTGGTATGCTACGATTAATGTGGGTGGGCTAAGGATGAGAGAATCCAAAAACCCTACCTTGTACTTTCAAGCCACTTGAAGCTTCCAGTAAGCAAGGCAGGGTGATGATTTCAACACCAAAAAAAAAAAAAAACGGTGGGATTCGAATGGTGGGAGAGCGGCAGTGCGCACCAACAAGTTGGTATCGGTGGTGGCGGCCAGCCTGATTGGCTAAGTGGTTAGCGTATCCGCTCTCCCGCCAAAAGGCTGCGGGTTCGAATCCCGCCATGGGCTTGGATGTTTGTGATTTTAAAAATACTAGTGGTGGTGGTAGGCGGTAGATAGCGTTGATGTAGTTGCGGTTCATTGTAGTTGGTGGATTGTGAAAAAAATTTAGTTTATTTATTTTTTATTTTTTATGCAACCACAAAATCCTGCTTACTGGTGGCCTAAAGTTCCTTGAAAAAAGTTCTATATTTGATCTATAGAGCTGGTTCCCGAATTATCTCTCAGTCCATCCAAGCACCGGAATGAGAAATGCAATTTTCGGTACCTTTCGGCAGGAAAGGTATTAGAAATATCAAACATGGAAAGGCAGCTGGAATGGGTGACATTCGACTAGCAGTGCTGAAGTTTGGAAGTATAAAAGTGTTATAGTGTGTACGCCACGTAATTCAAATAGCTTGGTCATAGAGAGCTTTCATAGTATCCATCAATGAAACAGGAAGCAAAGCTGAATGCCAGAAAGAGGAATTTCCCTACTGAGTGTTCCAGGTAAGATTTATGCAAGGATACTTGATCGTGGAAGAGAAATTGTGAAAGAGAAACAGAGAAGAACAAGCTGGGTTTGAAAAATCATGGGGATAGGACAAGGATTTGTAGTTAAGCTTTTTAGATTCAGTAAAGGCATATCACAAAGTGCCAAGAGGAAAGATATTTAAAACGTTACGTGGGATGAATGGTCAAACTCATATAATTGAAGAAAGTACAGTTTGATGTAAAATCAGGTGAAGCAAGGGTGCAGATCATTTCCGCTGTCATTCATCATCTACATGGATCACATTATGAAGGAAAGTAGTAGCATTCTGAAAGTTACATATTCAACTTATCTCATTACCTTATGAAATTGATGTTATACTCTTAAATAAATGCTGCACAAGCTGTGCAGGATTCTTTACCTAACTTCTATTACTGCCATAACAAATATGGGATGAAAATCAGTAATAAAAATCCAAAACTAAGAAAATAGCCAAGAACATAAAAATTTCAGTTGCTTTCTTAATGGGGAACCCTTTGGACAAAAAAAAAAACCTTTCAGTTATTTACGCATAGTTTTTAGTGAAGATGGCAAATCAAATAGGGAAATAGAAATAGAAAGAAATCAGCTGTGTAAGAGACAGTATTCAAACGATTAACTTATGGATCTGAGAGTTGGGTTAGAAAAAAAATCATCAAAAACTCATCATTATCATCATCATCAAATTCCTGCCATGTACCCTCAAGGGGTGTACAGGATATGATAGTAATACATGAAAAAATTACTTCATTACTGACTTCCTATCTACAATTTTCCTCCAAATCAGTCTGTTACTTGTCAATACTCCAACATTACCAGATCTTATATTTCTATTGTCTAAAGCACTTTGTACCGTATCAATCCACTTTTTTCTTGACTTCCTCTGGGTCGTTTTACTGCCAACCTGGTAGAGACCACTTGTTTTTGCTAATCTTTCCTCTTCCATTCTATTTAAGTGACCATACCACCTGAGATTAGCTCTGTTAGCGCATTCCTGGATGATTACAATGTCAAGTTCTTTCCTAATATCCTCATTTTTAATATGATATTGCCATTGATGCCATATGTTCACACCTTTAATCTTTCTCAGGACTCTCATATCTACGGTCTCTAGTCTTTGGTCAAGTGTGTTACTTCTGACCCAGCTCTCAGATCCATAAGTTAAAACTGGTTTGAACACTGTCTCGTATACAGCTAATTTAGTGTTCCGACTAATTTCTCTCTTATTCCATATGAATTTATTCAATTGACTTCCTACCATACCAGCTTTGCTGATTCTGTTGTCTATTTCTATATTTAATTTACCATCTACAGCAAAAATTTAATTTACCATCTTCAAAATAAAAAACGATGGTACAACATGACAAAATTTCATGCCGGCTGGGGCGTCGGCCTGTTAAACAAGGCCTCCCGTTGTTTTCGCCAGGGAACCAGAGCGAACAGTGAAAAGTCAGCTACTGGAACAAATCTGAAAACAAACCCCAACTCAACATCACCAGAGTTAAAGATCGGTACTATCAACATAAGAAGCATGAATGGCAAATAAATGGAACTAGCTGAGGAATTAGATAAGTACCAGATCGACATAATAGGGGTGACTGAAACAAAAAAGACAAAAAAATTGTGAGATCTTTCTGATCATAAATACAAAATGTTATATTCAGACAATGACAATCAAGGAAAAGAAGGAGCAGCCATAGCATTCAACACAAATCACGAGGCTAATCTTCTTGAATGGAAGTCAGTCTCAAGAAGAGTAATGTGCGCAAATATGAGAATGGGAAAACTGGACAATGAGACATATTTGAGCCTATGGTCCCAAAGAAGGTTCTACTAAGGTAGAAGTGGAGGACTATTTTGAGGCTTTAGAAAAAGCAACTGACACAATGAAAAATGAAAAATTGGTCCTTGTTGGGGATCTAAATAGCAGAATAGGAAATGATTGAGAGACATGCAAAAATATTTTGGAAAAATTTGGAGAAAAGGGCAAAGCTAATAATAATGGCAAATATCTGTTGGATTTCTGCTCAGGACATGGCCCGGTTATTACTAACACCATGTTCCAACATAAAAATATGCACAAATTCACATGCAGAGAAGAGGCAAGGAATAAGAAAAATCTCATTGACTATGTTATTGTTGATAGTGATGTTTTCTCCCTGATGCTGGACAGCAGAGTGTACAGAGGATTTTGACATTGGAAGTGATCACTATTTAGTCTTGAGCAAGATAAAATTGAATTTCATAATGAAAAGAATAACATGTAAGAAAGTTTTAAAGCGAATAAAAGTTGAGCAGCTCTCAGATGTGAACTGTAGACTAAAATACAGAAAGATTATTGAAAAGAAAATGAAAGAGTTTGAGAACAGGAATCAAACCTTGGAGATTCAGTGACAAACTCTGAAGAAAACATTGATTGATTCTGCCAGAGAGGCATGTGGTGAGGTTGTCTGTAAGGATAAAAAAAATCAGAACTCCCTGGTGGACACAGGAAGTTAAAGAGGCAGTGAAGGAAAAGAAGAAAGCATATCAAAAGTTCCTATCAAATATGTCATCTTGTGCTCTTAGAGAATACAGAGACAAATGTAAGAAAGCTAAACAGTGTGTAAAACTAGCTAAACAAAAGTCACGGGAGGACTTTGGCAAGAATATAGAAACTAAATAGAAGCAAGCAGTGATGACAGCACAGTGTCAAAAAACACTGACCAGGCATGCAGTCAGGAATACATATCCATACTTGAAGTAGAAAAAGCCATCAAAAGCTTGAAATGTGTAAAGGCAGCAGGAGTAGATGATATTCGACCAGAAATGCTGATGTGGTATAAGAGTTTGGTGGTAAAAGAGTCTTACAGTGGCTGCACTGCATAGTTCAGAAGGCCTGGACAGAGGGACGAATTCCCGATGATTGGAGTAGAGCTCTCATAGTACCCATATATAAAAAGGGAAATAAAACTGCATGCGAGAATTACAGAGCTATTTCCCTACTGAGTGTTCCTGGCAAGATCTATGCAAGTATACTTGAGAAACGGTTGAGAAGAATTGTGGAAGAAAAGCTTGGTGAAGAACAAGCTGGTTTCAGGCCAAATAGAGGCTGTCAGGATCAGATCTTCACTTTACTACAGATAGCCGAGAAAGCATGGGAATATAACAAAGATCTGTATTTAAGTTTTGTCGGTCTGGAAAAGGCATATGACAAGGTGCCAAGGGGAGAAGCTATTCAATACGCTGCAGTTATATGGTGTAAATGGAACATTATATCAATCAATACTTAGTCTTTATTTGAGTTGTAAGTCAGCAGTTAGAAGTGAAGGAAGTACAGGAAGATGGTTTAATGGTAAATCTGGTGTGAGACAATTATGTACATTATCCCCTCTGTTATTCATTATCCATATGGATCACATTATGAAGGAAAGTGGTATTAAACATCATATCAAAATTGGAGATGTTAATGTCAGCTCTTTGCTTTGCGGATGATGTTATAATTCTGAATAAATCCGCTACAAGTCTGCAAGATTCTCTGACTAAATTGAATAGCTGTTGTAATAGATATGGTATGAAGGTCAGCAATAAAAAGACAAAGACAATGAAAATTAGCAGAATCATTGAAAATGTCAACTGTGTTGTGAATGGAGAACCTGTGGACAAATAAAACATTTCAGCTATTTAGGCATGATTTTTACCGAAGTTGGTAAATTAAATATAGAAACAGAATCAGCAAAGCTGATATGGTGGGAAGCCAATTGAATAAATTCATATGGAATAAGAGAGAAATTAGTCGGAACACTAAATTAGCTGTATACGAGACGGTGTTCAAACCAGTTTTAACTTATGGATCTGAGAGCTGGGTCAGAAGTAAAACACTTGACCAAAGACTAGAAACCACCACAGATATGAGAGTAATGAGAAAGATTAGAGGCGTCAAGATGGCATCAATGGCAATATCATATTAAAAATGAGGTTATTAGGAAAGAACTTGGCATTGCCAGCATCCAGGAATGCGTTAGCAGAGCTAATCTCAGGTGGAATGGTCATTTAAACAGAATGGGCGAGGAAAGATTAGCAATAAAAGTGTTCTCTGCTATGTTGGCAGCAAAACGACCCAGAGGAACACCAAGAAATAGGTGGATTGATATGGTACAAAGTGCCTTAGACGATAGAAATATAAGATCTGATAATGTTGGAGTCTTGACAAGTAACAGACTGATTTACGAAAATTGTAGATAGGAAATTAATAATGATGTAAATTTTTTCATGTAGTACTATCATATCCTGTACACCCCCTTGAGGGTACATGGCAGAAATTTTATGATGATCTTCAGTAAAAATCGTGCCTAAGTAGCTGTAAAGTTACACTTGTTCCACAGGTTCTCCATTCACAACACAGTTGTTATTTTCAATGATTCTGCGTATTTTCATTGTCTTTGTCTTTTTATTGCTGACCTTCATACCATATCTATTACAACAGCTATTCAACTTAGTCAGAGAATCTTGCAAACTTGTAGCGGATTTATTTAGAAGTATAACATCATCCGCATAAAGCAAAGAGCTGACATTAACATCTCCAATTCTGATATCATGTTTAATACCACTTTCCTTCATAATGTGATCCATATAGATAATGAATAACAGGGAGTATAATGTACATCCTTGTCTCACACCAGATTTAACACTAGACCATCTTCCTTTGCTTCTTTCAATTCTAACTGCTGACTTACAACTCAAATAAAGACTAAATATTGCTTGATATAATGCCCCATTGACACCATATAACTGCAGCGTATTGAATAGCTTCTCTCTTGGCACCTTGTCATATGCCTTTTCCAGATCTACAAAACTTAAATACAGACCTTTGTTATATTCCCATGATTTCTCCACTATTTGTCGTAAAGTGAAGATCTGATCCTGACAGCCTCTTTTTGGCCTGAATCCAGCTTGTTCTTCACCAAGCTTTTCTTCCACAATTCTTCTCAACTGTTTCTCAAGTATACTTGCATAGATCTTGCCAGGAACACTCAGTAGGGAAATACCTCTGTAGTTCTCACATTCAGTTTTATTTCCCTTTTTATATATGGGTACTATGAGAGCTCTACTCCAATCATCGGGAATTCGTCCCTCTGTCCAGGCTTTCTGAACTATGCAGTGCAGCCACTGTAAGACTCTTATACCACCATACTTCAGCATTTCTGGTCGAATATCATCTACTCCTGCTGCCTTTCCACATTTCAAGCCTTTGATGGCTTTTTCTACTTCAAGTATGGATATGTATTCCTGACTGCATGCCTGGTCAGTGTTTTTTACCACTGTGCTGTCATCACTGCTTGTTCCATTTAGCAGTTTTTCAATGTAATTACTCCGTAGTTCAAGGATATCTTTTTCTCCCGTTTTCATGTCACCTTTATCATCTCTAACTCCTTTTACAGCACTCTTTCCTCCATTCCTAAGCTTCTTCAACAACCTCCAGAATATTTTGCCACCTTCTTGATATTTATTTTCTATATTCTTGCCAAAGTCCTCCGATGACTTTTGTTTAGCTAGTTTTACACACTGTTTAGCATTCTTGCATTTGTTTCTGTATTCTCTAAGAACACAAGCTGACTTATTTGACAAGAACTTTTGATATGCTTTGTTCTTTTCCTTCGTTGCCTCTCTAACTTCCTATGTTCACCAGGAAGTTCTGATTTTTCTACCCTTGCAGACAACCTCACCACATGCCTCTCTGGCAGAATCAATCAATGTTTTCTTCAGAGTTTGTCACTGAATCTCCAAGGTTTGATTTCTGTTCTCAATCTCTTTCATTTTTTCTTCAATAATCTTTGTGTATTTTAGTGTACAGTTCAAATCTGCGAGATGCTCAACTTTTATTCTCTTTAAAACTTTCTTACATATTATTCTTTTCATTATGAAATTCAATTTTATCCTGCTCAAGATTAAATAGTGATCACTTCCAATTTCAAATCCTCTGTACACTCTGCTGTCCTGGACGATGGAGGAAACGTCACTATCAACAATAACATAGTCAATGAGATTTTTCTTATTCCTTGCCTCTTCTCTCCATGTGAATTTGTCCACATTTTTATGTTGGAACATGGTGTTAGTAATAACCGGGCCATGTCCTGAGCAGAAATCCAACAGATATTTGCCATTATTATTAGCTTTGCTCTTTTCTCCAAATTTTCCCAAAATATTTTTGCATGTCTCACAGTCATTTCCTACTCTGCTATTTAGATCCCCAACAAGGACCAATTTTTCATTTTTCATTGTGTCAGTTGCTTTTTCTAAAGCGTCAAATTTTTCCTCCACTTCTACCTTAGTAGAACCTTCTTTGGGACCATAGGCACAAATATGTCTCATTGTCCAGTTTCCCCATTCTCATATTTGCCCACATTACTCTACTTGAGGCTGACTGCCATTCAAGAAGATTAGCCTCGTATTTTGTGTTGAATACTATGGCTACTCCTTCTTTTCCTTGATTGCCATTGCCTGAATATTACATTTTGTATTTATTGCTCAGAAAGATATCACCAGTTTTTGTCTTTTTTGTTCCAGTCACCCCTATTATGTCGATCTGGTACTTATCTAATTCCTCAGCTAGTTCCATTTCTTTGTCATTCATGCTTCTTATGTTGATAATACAGATCTTTAACTCTGGTGATGTTGAGTTGGGTTTTGTTTTCAGATTTGTTCCAGTAGCAGACTTTTCGCTGTTCGCCCTGGTTCCCTTGCGAAAACAACGGGGGCATTGTTTAACCGGGCGACGCCCCTGCCGGCATAATATTTTGTCATGTCGTAGCATCATTTTTTATTTTGGTTTAACCAATAAGAATACAATTTGGTCGGCTAAGTCCTAAATTGCCAGCCCATCCTCGTTCGTTCAGTATCCAAGTAGATACCCAACAGGGTGCACCACGAGAAGGTGAGAATTGGACATTAGGTCTAAAGCCCTGGTTGGGTCTCCGCATTCCTTTAAAGGCTATGTGGAGGTCTCAGTTATACATCTTTGACCACCCTTAAGCACCCCTCATCAAAATCTGAAAGCCACAAATATTAGATTTATGAAAAAGATTAGTAAGTGAGCAGATTGACATGAGTGAGGATATTAGGAGGGAACTTGATATTGTTGACCTTCAGGAATGTTTGATCGGAGCAAATCTAAGGTTTTGTAGTTACTTAATGGGAGATAAAAGATTAGCAAAGCAGGTGTTTGATGCCACGAAGAAACACCAAGATTTAGATGGATTCGTGGGGTTTGTCGTGCCCTTGAAAAAGAGAATATAAGATTTGACAGTGTGGGAGTCCTGATAGAGTAGAGATTAATTTGGAGGAAAATTGCTGACAAGTAAGTAAGTAATAATGTAAATTTTTCTCTACGATCATCATAGTATCCTGTATCCTCCTTGAGGTTGCAAACTAAGAAACAAGAAAACAAGGTTTTTGATGTTAATCCCAATCATTAAATTTATAAATCTGTCGTATTAATTTCGTAAATGAGTTAAGCGTTAAATCTGAAAACCGTTTGATGACTCAACACGGTACTGTTTCAACCGTTTCTGGTCTCTTGTGAGCAGGTTGTTAGTGTAGCATCGCGGGATGAAGCTCATCGTTCAGTGTAATTCCACCTGATAGATGAAAATCAGTTTACAACTTAACGACATTCACAAACATACATATTATAGTAGGAATTGAACCCACGAACGGCTGTCCGCTCGGTGGGCTACGTAAATTAAAACATCTCCAGTCATCTCAAGTTTGATTGCATTTCGGCCATTTTATTGAGTTTGTATTATTTTGAATCGCGGTTGAAGCAACTAAGGCTCTTAAGGTGCTGCATTATTTTTGTTAACTGCCAGTGTTCGCCTGG
Organism: Typopeltis vanoorti; assembly: GCF_054136105.1. Lineage (NCBI taxonomy): Eukaryota > Metazoa > Arthropoda > Arachnida > Uropygi > Thelyphonidae > Typopeltis > Typopeltis vanoorti. The sequence goes on along the minus strand of NC_143557.1, from coordinate 143,679,903 downwards.
CTGTTTTGCGTGATCCAGTTAACAGATAGTCGTTGAAAATGATGTCACTATGCACCGTCATTTTATGTCGATCCCTGACCATTTCCTTGTTAGCAATTTTGTGATCTAATTTTGTTTTATATAATCTATTGAAAGCAAACGTGTGTTTATTCGACATATATTTTTTCTATAGAAATATTGGCAATAGCCGGAGAGAAGGGACTATTCCCTTTAAAGCGGAAATTCTTCACGCTTCTATTTTCCTCATATCTGAAATATCCCGTAAGATGTTCAAGCATACGTCGGATAGATCACAGGCAGTGGTGGCTAGTGGCTTGAAATCGTGGGGGTGCTGCAACTTTGGAAACATACTTACACACTGTAAGTATATTTCCAAATTATATCAAAATTATCGTATAAATTAAAAAAAAACTATAACAAATGTTATGTCTTTAATTGTAATCTCCTAATATTTAAAGAGACGAAACACGATAAGCACTGCGAACACTCTACTACTGGCGCAAACTGCATATAAAAAACAGTGGAACTGCAAGACGGACAGTGCCGCGTTACGCTAATAGCTCGCATCTCACTATGACGTGCATACGCTTGCACGCGTAGCAATATGACACTGGTAAACACATTGCTGCTAGCGCCCTCCTAAGTGCTACAAGATGCATTTTTATTATTTTTTATACAAAATAAGAGAATTTTATAGGATTATTAATGATAAAATTAAATATCACAAGCAAATATAAATAAATTAATAAATATATTTATATAGCGAGAAAAATTTGGGGGGGCTGCAGTTCCGCAGCGCCTATGTACGAGACGCTCGTGATCACAGGGAGGCAGAGTTTTCAGTTTCCTGTGCATTTCATCTTGAATTCAGTCGATTGATCCTTCAGTAGACAGGTTGTTACTAAACGAGCAGCATCGCGAACACCGATTCTCTCCCTCCCTCTCTCTCTCTCTCCCCCCCCCCCCTCTCTCTCTCTCTCTCTCTCTCTCCACCCATCCATCCTCAGTGGATACATCCATCCTTCATATCGAATGACGTTACAGAAAGAGTTTCTAGTAGCCAAAGATAAATATTTAGATAATTTCTAAGTCTGAAAGTCAATATTCTCTCCATCGGCCTCACTGGAGTGTTATTCTTGCGCATTTTACTCAAGAATACTTGAGACAGGAAGTACACCTTCTTCATAGTAGTCCGTTATATGACAGAGACTACCAAATATTATTTTATCAGAAGGGATTTTATGATTGCGTTATTGGCTGTAAGAGGCACCGTAAAAAAAAGAAGCGGAAATTTGTTTGCTTCTTGCAAATTTTTCCATTTTTGAAGCAGTTTTTTATTAGGACTTCCGGGTTCGTTTGATTGGCTATTACAGTCTGAGGTGCAATAGAGAGCGTTAACAATTACTAAACATTAATGGCAATAATAATTACATATAGACGGAGAAATATTTTTCCTTTTTTAAAGAGTGTTAACTGACTATAGAGTTTATTTTGATCCCCCCCCCCCTCTCTCTTTTATCCGGCAAGGTCTCCCAAATTAGCTACCAGAAAGTGCTCCTTTCCCCTGCTATACCCCGAAATATGACTGCGTGTATCTTTAACAACCACTCGGAGGAGATGTGTGTGTGTGTGTGTGTGTGTGTGTGTGTGTGTGTGTGTGTGTGTGTGTGTGTGTGTGTGTGTGTGTGTGTGTGTGTCCTCGAAGTCTGTTGGCGCCGATGTGCACATTAGCCTCCCACTCATCACTGTGAGCTTCCGCAAATAATTAAGCATCTTGTTTAGACTACGGGGAAGCCGGAAAGGCAGGCATTTCCAAATTTAAGCATCTCCGAGCATATGGGATGCATTTACTGCGTTTCGAGGCAACAGGAAAGGTGGGTGGGTGGGGGATCAGCCTCATTCTGGTCTTTGCAATCCAATCTGTTGTAATTCCTCATATTTTCATAACTATCGAATAGCTTCAGACCTGATCACGGAAGAATTCAGAAAACATTACGAAGAAGAAGTTAAACAGGATTGTTTGTATAATTTTATGCACCCGTGTGAAATGTGCAGAATTGTATAAACGTTATATATATATATATATATATATATATTTTTTTTTTTTTTTTTTTTTTTTTGAAGACATTTTGGTCTTCCTAAATGCAGTGAAATTATTTTTCAGTTCCGCATACCGTGACTGCTCGTATTTGATTCTCCAAGGAGGTTTGCTCAGACAACTTGTTTTTATTTTAATTTTGATAAATTAAAAATAATGTATAAATACCTTTATGTAATTAAGGTCATTTTTTTTTTACGGTTTATGATAATAAACGGGGGGGGGGGGGGGAGGAGCATTCGAATGTATGTTTGCAGCACAAACACCTCGGCGCAACCTGTGCTCTGACAGTTCAAGCAGCTTGTATCAAGCAGAATTATTTACCATAACAGAATTGTAATTGGTTTATGATGTGGAGAGCTTAAAGTCGTATGCCATGTTTTTTCAGTTATAAAAATAATTCAGACTTTTTTTAAAATGCTGAATTATAGATTTAAAATGAAATATAAGTTACGTTATTTAATTTCAAGAGAAATCAACTTTAAGAGAAATCAACTCAAGAGAAATCTCACACTTTAAGGCGATTCGGAATCTTCACTAAAATTCACCAAGTCGATTTCGCTCAAACCATTTTAATGAATTAGGAAACGCGATTCAAAATTATGAAGACACACTATCCGTTCTTAATACACGAATCATTAGGGTTCAAATTCGATCTGCGGAAGGCGAATATTATCGTTCCGCCACTTTTATTCCGGAGAGTATTCAATAGGACACATTTGAAAAAATTCGAAGCATTCAATCCAATTATCGAAAGAATTAAAGCTCTTTGAAATAGCGAAAAATGGTGAAGAGCGTGTTTACCTCTTCCTACTCCTTCCGATTAGGCCCTTTGGTTGGAAAGACCTGGGTTCGAATCCCGTCTATAAAACGGAGAACCTTTATCAAGACCATCGTCAGATTAGATCGCGCCCTGAGGCAAATAATTAAATATCGCCCCTGATGGATTAAAAGACAAAAATATAAGAAAATCTCCAATTGCTCTTTTGTTTTTATTACAGGAGAAACATTAATGCAAAACGATTACACAATAATATTAATTAAATGTTTGCTCTACGGGGATATCGCACAATAAAAATGTTATAAGCTCTTCTAAATTTGAATTATAACCTATGTCCGCCTCTAACGAAACGATATAGTCGCTAGACCAACCAATCTTTCTTGGGTCATTGCTGTTCGCGAATAATTTTTAATCAGTTTAAGCTTGGAAAAACTTCTTTCCGAGAATTGTTAATATCCTTAGGACGGTAGTGACGTTCGGATAAATTTCTACAAGATTTTGGTTATATATATACAGGGTGTTCGGGATAAATTTGACATATTTATAATTAATTATATTTTTCCGTAAGTTACATGTATTAACACACACTTCTCTTCATTTAAAAGTTTGGACCCTTCTTCATTCATATACAAGATGTCAGAAAGGATGGATAGCTGGAACCCACCTGAATCATGGAAGAGAATAACTTGTATCATGATGATTCGTGCCCGCCATCAAAATAAGGATATTACGACTGCTGCCCAATGCTCCCTGAATACAGTAAAAACAATCAGGCATGAACTAGAGACTTGCAATGGTGACTACGAGGATGTAGCAAGAAGAAAGATCCCTAGCAGACGATCTGATTGCGTTCGTACAGCAGAATTCCTCGCAAATCTGCAGGAACAGGTGTTGAAGAACCCTGGCATTGGAATTCGGGCTTTGTTCGTGGAGTTGCTAACTGTAGTCAAGCCCTGGATAACAAGGGTAGCCAATGGTAGGCCGTATGTATGGCAGCAGGATTCGGCCCCTTGCCACACCTCTGGGAAAAGTCAAAAATGGTTGTCTGAAAATTTCTACGACTTCACCAGTCCAAATTTTTGGCCTCCAAACTCCCCAGACCTTAACCCCCATGGATTATTTTGTATGGGGCGCAGTTGAAAAAGACACCAATCGCACTTCCAGTAATACAAAAGCCCAGTTAATGGATAAAATTAAAACAGTTTTTGCGGCCCTTCCCAGGGAGACTGTAGCATCAGCTTGTTCGAGGTTCCGAAGCAGAATTGAAGCTGTGATCGATGCTAATGGTGGTTATTTTGAGTAAATCTTGTTGATAGTATTGTAATTAACTCTGCCTGTAATGTTTTTTTGTCAATTCATTAAATTTAATAGATACAAAGAAGATTTTCTTTTTCCTTACGAAACTGTCAAATTTATCCCGAACATCCTGTATATATATATATATGATAAAATTTGGCGATTACCACTTTTCTCTTGCATTATTTTTGAGAGAATTTTAATTCTTGAAATTAATCTATCGCATCCCCACCAGATGTTTTGCCACTGCTCAAAGCAATTTCCGAATCTTTACAATGTTCCAAGACTTTTCAAATCTTCACGGCGCCCTTATTAAGCGGCGCCGTGAAGACCTTGTCGACGGCACAGATTATAACAACTTATTCTAACGAAACGCAAGTTAGCCAGTCTGATATGGGTGGTCAAGTTTTCCTCCCGAAGACTCGCGTTACTCATCTTGCAAAACAAGCAAATCGACCAGAAACGCTTACCCATCTCCCCCCCCCCCCACACACACACTTAGTACAATCAAGAATCTGACCTTAGTAGAAAATTCAAAACAATCTGAATCGTCCTCTTCTGGAGGTGGCATCATTGAACTTCGAGCATTTCGAGAATTCCAACTGATTTGGAGAGTTGTTTCTATCATTGCAGAATGGTCCCTAAGAACTTCGGCACAGCCAGACCAAATAGAGAGCGAGGTTGTAAAGGAAGAGGTGGAAGCAACATCGTTGGACCGATTTTCATGACTTGCCCCTTCATCTAAACCTCAAATCAAAAATCAAAAATAAAAAAAATCAAAAACACAAATCGGTATACAATGAATTCCTGTAAGATTTTTTTATTCCTCAAAGGCACCCAATATCGATCTATCTGTCGCCAAGGTTCGATGCTTTCGGAATGCTAGCAAAGAGGCGATGTCATGCAGAGATCGCGTGTTTAGTTGTATGTATTGGAGTGTGATGCTGTGGTCAATTTTACTTAGTTACTTAGTTTTACTTAGCGGGATTAAAAATCCGAATCCCTTCATAAAGAAAGGGGAACCTCTAATTGCCGATGTCAGAGAATGACTAAATTTGGAATGGACTGTAAAGCGCAACACGAAAGTTGCTCTGGAATCAACCCTATAATAGTCTGTCTTATGAGTCACTATGAGTGACTACGCAGCCTTTCCTGAAAGTGTGTAATAAGAAAAAATGAGTGAGAGAAGAACCGAGAAAGCAGGAGATCGGCTGCAATTTAGCAGCAACTACTTGGCTGACATCGTGTTATTGAGAACTTAAATTCACCTCTGAACTTTGAGCAGTTCCTTTTAACGGTGGCACTAATAATGTCACCGAGAAGTGATTATTACAAGTTATGGGAGTAAAACAGCCTTTTTTTTTGTTTATCTATTAATGAGATATGTTACAAATATAAACCGAATTTGCATTGCTTAAAATTGGTTCAGTTGTTGTGATAATGAATACAAGAATGAGTTCGTTCGTTTGTTTGTTTGTAAAATGCATCATTTGCTGTTATTATTCTTATCCAGGTGAGTTAGCCGGTCTCGATGGAGGGTTTTTTACTCGGGTTTTTCTTGCTCCAGAACAGGCAAACCGGCCCGTGAACACACTCATCCACAGACATAGGACACGCCGAGAGGCACAGGTATAACCATTTGATCCTCGATACGGTAGCGGTTAAATCTAGAAAAATCCTCGACAACTCAAGGTAAAAGAGGAATAATAATAAGAAGTTGTACGTAAGAATTCCATTTCTCGTTTTCTATTATTCCTATTTCTGCACAATTCACTTTCGTATAACAGAAGGTCTTATCAAAACCTTTATACTCTCTCATTTTTGTATATTTTGAACTTGAAAATATCATCGATCATCCCTGTTATTTTCAAGAAGTTTGAAATTTTGCTATGAATGTCAGCTTCTTTTGTACGTATGTGATATAAAGCATCCGAAGTGTTTGAAGTAATTAATGCACTCTAAAATTTTACTTTCAGTCGTGATTTTACCTCGGACTGGAGGTAAAATCGTATGATGACTCTAAAACTGGTTCTTTAAAAACCAGTTTCGCTTTATTTGTTGATATTTTTATTCCAAATTTTCAGAAATTATATTTTAAGGAAAATGTCGATATTTGGAGTTTATTTTCACTTGTTGCACTAATTATTTTGTAATCTGCAAACGACAGAGTATTAAACGTAGTTCAAGGATCCAGTTTAAATTCTGTTTTTTTTATTATTATTTTATTATTATTTTTCATAAGAGTAGTGATATTGAATATCCTCGATGATTGGTTGATTTTGTTTCTATTCATTGGTTCTTACGTTAAGAGCAGGGTTATCGGGACGATGTAAAATAATAAAAATTAAAAAAATGTATGAAATATTTAATAAAAATAGAAAAAACCGCTTAAATTCTTTTTTTTGTTTTGTAAATCGCATACCATAAAAATTTTCTCGGGTGAAAGCCACGTAGAAAAAAAATCTAAAACTGCTATTTGTGCTTCTGTGTTGAATTCTCAATGCTTTCCCCTGGCATTTAAAGTTTAAAAGCTGGCCAATACACGACCATCCTTTTTGAAAGCCATTTTGTTCTTCATAAAGTTTATATTCTACACGCGATTTGCTCAAATACGCTGATGACACTCTAAAATCAAGATTTACAAATTTATTGAATAGAATATGTTCCTGTTTATAGAAAAGTTTCCCCAAATACTGCGAAAATGACGTCAGTATCTTCAATTAGCGGGCACAAAAGATATGCCAGAACTATATAAACAAGTTCTAGCTGGTTGTCATGACGTCTTGTTCGTTTGTTCCTCACCTGTTAGAGAATTCAACAAACCAGCAAGTGTAGCATTTATTTACATTTACGCGGGCTTTTTCTAATTTACTTTGATATTGTGCTTGTTAGATATTTGTAAAACTAGCCGTTCGCATTATATCGATTTTAGTTTCATTATGAAAATTATATTCTTGTTTCTTAATATTTTGTGTTTGTTTGATCTCTTTCCAATTTTGCCACGAAGTGATTCCGTCTTTTTTTTTTTTTTCTGCATGATTTTTGCAGTTGGTTTTTTTTTGTGTTTCATAATTAATTTCTGCTCCTACTGATTTTGTATTTTTCTATGCTTACGTGTTTCTATCTCATTCCATTTGCTATGCCTCCTTCAACTTTATTTACTTTTATTTCAAAGCATTCTGTTGCTGCATGCTGATCGTTTTTTTTTTAAAAAAAAAAAAACTCAAATTGAAACACAGCTTATCATTATACATATTCGTTTGCAGTGGCGGCTCGTGGCTTGAAATCGTGGGGGTGGGTGCTGCAACTTTAGAAATATACATACACTCTGTAAGTACAGTGTACATGTATATTTTTGGTCCCGTTTGAAAGAATGTCCAAACAGTGTATACGTGTTTGGATAAAATATCAAAATTATGGTAAAAATTTAAAAAAAAAATTAAACATGAAAAAATATTGTTTACTATCGATAAAATTATACAGTTTGGTAGAATTCAAAATTACTTAAAAATAAAACCCATTATCATAACCCCAATAATGTTCTAAAATAAAAACTATAACAATTGTTATGTCTTTAATTGTAATCTCCAAATATTTAAAGAGACGGAGTAAATACGATAAGCACCACGAACACCCTACTACTGGCGCAAACTGCATTTAAACAACAGTGGAACTGCGCGACCGACAGTGCCGTATTACGCTAATAGCTCGCATCTCACTGTGACGTGCATATGTGCGCGCGTAGCAATATGACACTGCAGTAAGCTAGCTTCCTTCGCCCTCCTAAGTGCTACAAGATGGATTTTTATTCTTTTTTATACAAAAGAATAAAATTGTATGGGATTGTTGATGATAAAATTAAATATTACAAGCCAATATAAATGAATTAATAAATATATTTATATATCGAGAAAAATTGGGGGTGCTGCAGTTCCGCAGTGCCTATGCGCGAGCCGCCCCTGCAGACCATCAATGGCGACAGTTGTCCTCTGGCGTGCTCTCCTCCTCGAATGTTAGTTAAAATCACTGATAATCTTTAGCCAGCTATTCTGTGATTAGCTAAGTATTAGAGCTAAATTCCTTGCCTGCTCCCTTCAGGGAAGTAAAGGCGTCAGCGGATTTATTTATTTTATTTATTATCTGCCTTCCACCTGGAGACATGTCCATGTAGGATAGTAATGGCATGGACTTTAAAGTTGGCTTGTGTCTTCTTTTCTTCTTCTCGTTCATCCATTTTCTCCTCTTTATTATATTATTTTTTCATACATATTTCCAGTCGTATATACCGACATGTTCAACACTGCCAAATTATATATCATTATGCATAAATTTTAACGAGCCTACTTCCAACCATTACATCTGTCTAAATTCTGTGTTCAAATTACATAAATTGAAAGCTCTGTAACCGCTAATGAAGATTATATTCCACATTTTTAACATCTTAACTACAAAAAGCGAACTTCTCAAATTTGTTGTATGTATATTTGTTGTAAGTCTCTCTCTCTCTCTCTTTCTCTCTCTCTCTCTCATTCGTTTATTTTTATTATGCTTTCTGGTAGAGCTCGATTCAAGTAAATTCACCAAACTCTTTCTATCTTATATATTTGCCGAACTATCTTATAAAGTTCAATTAAATCTCTTCTCCCTCTCTCATTAGCTACATTCATCGGATTACAACTAACTAACCGATTCTCATAACTATCACGAAATAATCCCCTCTACACACTTGCCATACATTAACCACCTTACCGGCCATTGTGGATCAAATACGCATCCTCATACGCTTCGCATCCATCATATATTTCAATGTAATATCAATTGTATTACAATTTTAATATGCACTTCGCATCCATGAGTCTATAGACGTCTTGGCCGGAAGCGGATTAATCCAATATTGGCCTCACTAAAGACTTTTGTAACGCTATCATAACTTCCTTACTACTGTAAAGTGAAATTTCTCTTACTTAAGTCTACATCCTGCCGACTTTACTAGATATCTAATTAATATGCTTCCTAATACTCAATTTCTTGAATTCATTAATATTTTCTAAAGCTATCAATTCAACTTATATTCATCTAGTATTACCCTCTTATTGAATCCGATACACGGTATAGCGGGGGGGACGTTTTTTTTTTCCTTCACCATACTGTACTTGTATTTGTTTACATTAAATTTTAACCCCCCACCCCAATCCCCCCCTTCATCCCTCCATATTCTAAGAGCATTCTATAAAACTTAGATTGTCCGAACAACAACAACAATATCCTGGACATGATTCCTAATCGATTTTTCCAAAACTTTATAAGTGAAAAAGACCGACTGGTCATCGGCGATCCTGGATTTTGTGTGATGACCCACCATAACGAATTACAATAACCCAACGACCGATTTTTGAAAAATTCGTTTGAAAAGCTTTCGTAATCATTTCAAAGAATGGTGAATAAAACTGTAACTAAATATGAACCATTCGGGTTAAGGATTATAACCTTTATTAACCATAATCCCATTCAAGAAAGATTAGAAACCTATCGTACATTATTTACCATTAATACGTAGGTCGGCCACAGGATCGCTTTCCCGGAAACTCCGCTGTACAGATTAAACATGAATTTTTTCAAGCTGCTTTAAGACTTCATTAAGGAAGAGCGAGACAAGTCGTTTTCTAGCAGTTAAGCTTAAAAAAGTATAATTTTTCTTTCAATTTTTTCCTTGATAAATTGAGAAAAATGATGTATTTTTGTTATGGCAAACGGAATAAATTATGAAATAAATCTACCGTTTTGGTGAACTTTCCCCAAATTTCATTGAAAGCATCTTCAGGAATTCTTTATCGAAAACTGGTTGAATCTTTGTTTCATTTTTACTGATCCTTTGTGCAAACGTAGCATCCTCCACACGACATCGCGCGGTGTCGTATTGTAAACACAATTTGAAGAGTATGAAATAGAGCATGGCCACGCTCGGAGTCACTTTCTTTTTTAAGGGGGTTGGGGATGGTAAGTGATGTTCCACGTAACTCTTAATCAGCATATTAAGAATTTAAAAGGTGCCTTTTGCTTCTCAGTAAAACTAATTGGCAGTAGAGGAAGGGAATGGAGAAAGTATGCCTTTGTCCTCTCTCTCTCTCTCTCTCTCTCTCTCTCTCTCTCTCTGTGTGTGTGTGTGTGTGTGTGCGTGTATGTGTGTGTGGAACCAAATCAAATAGTTTTCTGAAGACTAAATACCAAGCAAGAAAGTTCGTAGCGTCAGCAGCCAAGTCACATTTAGACACTGATTCAGTTAGATTTCGCCACTCATCACAGAAAGGAAGGAGGCTGAGCGAAGTTCATTTTCTGTTCACGATGCAGCAGGAAATATTTATCATCACGCAAACCTCAAAACATAAGAAGCAAAATTACTCGCCGTGGATGGAAATTTGTTGCAATGATTATGCGATCAGATCCGTTTTAAAACGTTTCACCTTTAAAATCGATCTGAGATCTAATTCTGTTCTTTTCATTTGTATCTTTTCTATGTCCACTGAACCAGTTCTATGACGTAGTGGACAAATTTTAAGTGGGGGGGGGGATACTGCATATACAAATTAAAAAATTAAAATAAATTTTTTTTCCCTAATCAGTAACGAATTTATTAATAAATAAATTTACATATTAAAAATTGCTTTATTAAAAATATTTCATCCTCACCACGAACAAACACAATTTGTTTCGTAATCTAAAGCGTTAATCGAACAATTCCAATTATTAACTATTCAATCCTGTCGAAACATAAGCTGTAACCTTTAACACGTTGTATTGCATTTATATAATGTTGTAAGCATTGTCATTATTTATAAACACAAACAAATTTTCATTTTTTCATTTTTTCCTTGGGGGTGCTGCAGTCTCGCAGTGCTTATGTACGGGCCGCCACTAGTAGAGCTGCAACTCTACGTCTGCGTATGCATTAAGAGATTTCATGACTTTTAGAAAGGACACTTTTATCTTATGACAGTATTTCCTTTTATTTCGAAAAGTTTTTTCTTATTTCATGTGTCTTTCAATAAAAAAAATGCCATGGTGAAAAGGAGTAAACGAGGGCCAAAAAACATGCAGTACTCGTATGTTGATGATGTTTTTTGGAAATAATGTTCTACCTCCGATTTCATCATGGAGTTTTTAGAGAAGGACACCTTTTTATTTCATAAATCGCACATATTTTTTCAGCACCCGATTACTTAGAGAGACACTGAAAACCATTAATCGTTTCCTCTTTAATTAAGCATCATCACATCGTCACCACGTTCTGGTTTACGCTCCCAAGGGGTGTACCAGATATTATCACGTCCAGCACAATATTTTGTTACCAGTTTTTCCCCCCTTCATCTACATTTGTCGGGTCAGCTCTTATATTCCGGTCTTCTGAAGCCATCTTAACCGCATAAGCCCACTTACATCTTGGTCTTTCTGTCTTGATCCTGTTCAATCTTGCTTCGAACATCTACTTTCGGTACTCCCATTCCATTTCAGTATAGTATCTATAATTCGAGGGATGTTTGAAAATTTTGGTAAAAAAATAAGTTAAACTTTTTTTTTGGGGGGGGGGGGGTCACCTTTATTTCTCAAGATAGTCTCCATCGATGTCTACATATTTGGTTCAGCGAGTTTCCAATTTTTTCATCCCATCTAAAAAGTAGGATTTGTTAAATTGTGCAAAATAGTTATGGACAGCTTTGAAGACATCCTCGTCCGAAGAAAATTCTTTCTCACCAAGCCGAATTTTTAAGTTTGGGAACAAGAGGTTGCACCGGGCCAAGTCCGGAGAATACGGTGGATGTGGAACCAATTCGAACCTCCATTCGTGCAATTTTGCCATTTGCGACGGCCGATGTGTGGGACGGTGAATTGTCTTGCTGAAAGAGCACTTTTTTGTGTGCCGGTCTTGGCCGTTTTTTCTTCAGTTCTTCTTTTAAACGGTCCAACAACAACAACGCATAATGGACTCCTATTATTGTCTTTCCCTTTTCCAAATAGTCTATCAAGATAATTCCTTGGGAATCCCAAAAAACAGTGGCCATCAACAATCGCTCACACAGCTTTTTCATGTGCAATTTTTCGTGCAGGATATTATACACCCGTTCAGTTGAGATGCCTGCAATCTCAGCACACACTTTCACTCGGCGGTCTTGCATAACGATACTATGGATTTTGTCAATCATTTCCTTCGTAGTGACCTCCATCGGGGGAGGCGCTTCTTCTTGAATGGACTTACGACTAGGTTTAAACTCATTTATCCCAAAATAAATAGTCCTTAATGCTGGCGCAGAGTCCCCATGAACTGCGTCTAACTCGGCTTTGATCTGCGCGGTCGTCCACTTCTTCAAATAAAAGTGTTTAATCAATGCACGAGACTCGTTTTTCTCCATTTTTATGAAAAATGCGAACACGGTGATTTTAAATGTTTGCCAAACGAGAGCTCGGATCGCAGGTGGCTAAAATTTTGCCAGGGGTCATGAAAAAGATGACAAGTGCCGACACTGGTATGAATGAATGAATGGTGTCGCTGTCTATTGAAAATTTACCAAACTTTTCAAACGACCCTCGTACATTGTTTTACAAACTGCCGTTCACAACCCCAGCTGTTAAACAGTTTAGTAAATCACGATTAACATATTTTAAAATGAAATATAATATAATATGTATAGAGTGTACACACACGCACACGTGTGTGTGCTGGTTCAACTACCGCAATATACATTTTTCGTAATGGGTTTTTAAATTATTTATTTATTTATTTTTATTATATTTTTGTTAAGTAGTTGAACAATTTTTAGTCTTTTTTTTCTAAATCAGCGGCTATTTAATTAATTTCTAAAAATCATATTTCTCGTTTGTTTTCCTTCTAAATTGTTGTTCGTAATTAAATTTAATATAAATTTATATAACTAATTTAAGTTAAGGGATATTACATCCCATATTGTTTCTTAGCCGAATAAGAAACTCAAAGAGTTTCATGCCGAATATAGAAACTGTATAAAGTTCGGTGATTCCAAGCGTAAGCAAATACCTGGATAGTGCAACACCTGATCCATTTGGTAGTGCAACACTGAGGCAACTCATAGTAAGGGTGGAGCAAGCTCCGATCATTATTCTTGGTATTTACCCATAATGTGAAACCCAGCTCCTAGGAGCTGTATTGCTGTTCTACATTATGAGAGGAGGTCACCACCCAGACCGGTTTCAACCTTTATTGAGGTTGAAACCGATTAAGAAATTTATTGGCTAAGAAACAATATGGGATGCAATATCCCTTAACTTAAATAAGTTCATGTCGCCGAATTGAAGCCTTTGGCTCTTCATATAATTAGTAATTTAATAGGACACCTCTCGGCAATACTCATAGAAGGGTTGTAAATTCTGTTCGCTACAAACTTGGTATTAACTAGGTCTACCTACTCACTGATGGTACCTCAGTGAGGGTGGAAACCGATGCGGGGGGGATCTGGCTTTGAGAGGCTCCACTTGGAGGTAGGTTTTTGCCTGTCTCTGAGTGGGGTCACCGCTGAGATTATGGCTCTGCTTGGTGGTGGGGTGAGCCTGCCACTGGGTACAGCCAATGCTGAGAATTTCTCGGTAACGGGGTGAGCCTGTCATCGAGTGGAACAACGCTGAGTTGGGCGATCTTTCGGGATCGTATAAGGTTGAAACCGGTCTGGGTAGTGACCTCTCATAATGTAGAACAGTAATACAGCTCCTAGGAGCTAAGTTCACATTATGGGTAAATACCAAGAATAGTGATCGGAGCTTGCCCCACCCTTTCTATGAGTTGCCAAAGTTTGCACTACCAAATGGGTCAGGTGCTGTATTATTATTATCCAGGTATTTGCTTACGCTTGGAATCGCCGAACTTTATATAGTTTCTATATTCGGCATGAAACTCTTTGAGTTTCTTATTCGGCTAAGAAACAATATGGAATGTAATATCCCTTAACTTAAATAAGTTCATGTCGCCGAATTGAAGCCTTTGGCTCTTCATATAATTAGTAATTATATAACTAAATTTAATATAATAGGTATCTTTATATGTTCGTTTTCAATCGAAGGTGAGTTAGCCGATCTCATACGGAAGTAGCAGGATTTTTTCGCCCGGAATCTCGGGTTTTTCATCCCGCATACAAATCGGCCCTTCAGAACACACGCAATTTACATACAAAAAAAAAAAAAAAAAAAACTAACTGTGGTAGTGACCAGTAGATGGTGCTTATGTTGATCCACCACTACCACTACACGAAACCTCTACTATTGGTAGTAGAGGTTCGATGTAATGGTGGAGACGGAGAGTTGTACAATAGGTGTCCTCCCGCAATGAGTCTTCGGACTCCTTGGAGGTGTCACGAATAATAATAATAATAATAAATTTGGAACTGCTTGTCTCTTTAGTTAGGCTGCTAAGCAAAGCACTCCACTTGCCTACCACTGTCTCTCTATCCCCCTTGTCATTTTATTACTGTAATAGCCTAAACCAATATCAAAAGAACAAGATGGAAAGAGCGAATTAATTTTTTTAAAATATCAAAACATAAATCCTGGTTTTGACCATTTTTTCTCCACCTTCTCCTTTGATGGAATCAACACACGCAAGCCAGAAGATGATCATATTTCAGTCTTCCTTTCTAGGTGGTTTATCAGACGGTTGCGTCTATCGTGCGTGAAACGCGCACGCTCCGAATAATTTTGGAAAATGCAAACCAGTAAACCAGAAAATGCCAATAACGCGGATTGCCCTTATAAATATCCAGTTATCAAAGTCTGCGTGAACACAGACGGACCTCGAAATTCCACCGAGATGCGTTCCTTTAAAAAAAAAAAGTTGTCGAATCTCGAGGAGTGGATTTTGTTTTCATACATACGAAAGAAAAGGAACAATAAACAAGAAAAATGATCTCAGACAGCAATAAAAATGTAAGTACAGGCAACCCTCGTATAACGCGGATGTTACGTTCCGCAGAAATGCCGCGTTATATAAATCGCGTTATGCGAGTCTCAGATCACATAGAAAGAGTAGGGTTAGGTTCCGAATTAGTTTTTTTTTAATTATATAAACAACAATGACATATTCAACAAAAAATATTTTTATTTAATAATTCAGGTAATTCATGTAAGTTAAGAAAACAAACTATGAAATAAATACGTGGTATAAAATTATAAAAATTATAAATAGTACGTAAACCTCATTGCACATAATGAATAAACGTTTTAGGCAAAATAAAATAGTGCATATTTTAATCTTTCGTAGCACGAGGATTTGAGGATTGGTTAATAAACACTGGTTTTGTCATGTGATCACCTGATGCATTTCTACAAAACAGTAGAGTAATTCTATTTTTGGAAACTTTGAATCCAGGAGCTGATCTTTCATTTTTCGAAATAGAGGTGCGCTTTTGCACTTTTTTCCAATATAACCCGGATTCATCCGCATTGAACACCTGGTCTGCACTATAAATGTTTATAAACTTTGAGAGTTTTTGTTTAATAAGATTTCCATCTACAGGAATTTTCTTTTGAGGTGCAATCTTCTATCGAAATCATTAGAGATTTCTCCATTTTTCCATTAGAATATCGCGCTTTGCACTTATCGTTGACCCAGCAATAAACACTTTCTCCGATTTTATGTTCACTTTGTTTGATTGTTCGCATTGTTGATTCATTTAAATTCAAAGTCCCTCCAAAAACTTCTGGTTTTTCTCCATTTTTCAACCAATCCAAGATTTTGAATATTTTCCTTCGAGAGAAATTAATTTTGTTTTCGATGTTGGTTTTCCTCTTTCGTTGCAGTTTGTGGCCATTACTGTAAAAATAATTTTTTACACAAAAAAGCAAGCATTACATATTGTAGGTAACTCACCAGAAAATAAAGTGCTCAGCTTCAGATGAACACGCTTATGATTTTTAATGCACTTTCCTGGCAGGAACGAGGACAATTTTCAATTTTCAATAAACGTTTTATACAGTAAACAATTGAGGTAGATGCGTGCTAAAGGATATTTCCCCTAATATAAATTCGCTACTTATAATTACTTGCGGGATACAGGCAGACACAAATTTTACGAAGATAAAATTTGATTTTTAAGTCGCGCGGTGAAAAACATATGAAAAGATAAAGGGTTACTACAATTTGAAGACCGTGTTTTTATCGGAACCGTGTTGTATAAGTACCGCGTTATACGAGGGTCACCGGTACTCTACTTTGAAACCTTTCCACTAATGCACGATCACCAGTATCAGTTTCACTGCTGTCGGTCAACGGGGTCTTCTTACTTAAGTTACTCACCTTTAGAATAAATGCATGGAAAATTTTGGGAATATCACGGGGTTGCTCTTGAAATCAGTAAGGCATTCGAGCGGGTTTGCCACAAAGGCCTATTAAGTAAGCTTTCATGCAATTGGTCTGTCTTCTGCAACTGTTTCCAGCTCTTCCTCTCTATTTCTCTCTCTCTCTCTCTCCCGACCTACATTAAATAATTATTGTTCTCAGCTCTACTTTCTTCCTTCTATATATCAATGAGCTGTTAATCCAATAAACAGTTCTGTTAAGGTCAGTATACTGCCCCGCCCTTTCTCATTTGACAACCCATACACTGCACAAATCACGTAAATTTGTAAAAATATCAACTTCTGCACTCTTGAATACTGATTTCCAAAGTCTGCAGTGGGATTTTAATCGCCTTGCTAATTTCAGCGCTAATAAAAGTCAACCCTGTTTTATTTCTCTCAAAGAAGAACCCTTTTAGAACTCTTTTCTACTAGTCGAAATGTTAGTTTTTTTCTCTTTCGTTCAATGCACTACTTTACATCTGACGCAGCTTTTAACTTCACAAATCCATTCAGCCGTCGAATGCTGCTCTCAGATTTCAGGCGGCACCTTTATGAGCTCCCTAAAAATGCAGGACAGAAGAAAGCAGTTCAGGTGATTATTTCGTCTGTGGTCATCAGTATAGATGCCACCATAGATGAACAATGTCTCCGCTCTCCTCTAAATCTGTTAAAACGCGTGCAGCAACTGTTCGACACTCCTTCATAGTTTAACTCCAAACTCACAGAACATATTTCTATCACTTCATTCATTTCTTTTGCTTCTTTTATTTTGAATGGTCTTCTTATGTATTTGAATTGACTGATCATCAAATCCAATGTTAATAAAACTTTATCTATTCAACTCAACATTCTGTTCATTGAAGGAACTAATGTACTGTAAGTTGAACAACCTCTCGTGCGTAGCATCACCATAAAAAATCTGCGCTTCGTATCTTGCATAGTGACAGTTCACGCTTACAAAAGATAATAGAATCAAGAGCCATTTTTGAAATGTGTAGTGTAATGTACACATATACCGTTTTGACTATTTTTCCTATTATTATCATTATTATTACTATTAGTCAAACAGTACAAGATAATCAAATCAACGCATAATCAAATCCTTTACTAACAAATACAGTATATATCCAATATTGGCTTATCCAAAGGCTTAGGACTCGACTAGATATCGTTATAAAAATATGAGATGTCCCTAAGAGTTCTCAAAGGTTTCTTCTTTGAGAAAAATAAAAGAGGGTTGAGTTTTACTAGCAATGTCGTTTTCTGTCTTTGAGATGGATACTATAAATTGTCTTTATTGCTTCTATGACAATTAGAACTCGTTGTTCTTTTGTTTCAAAGACATTGAGTTTCAATCTACAGATCTCTATACTCATCTTCTACTGTACGATCCCCCTAGTATTAATTATTACTCACTTCACTAAATAAACCATGCACGTTGTAGGTCTACTACAGTAATGTGTGGCATGCTATGTTCCAAATGTGTACCTGTCTGAATTTTAGAAATTTAAAATCCCATAATATATATATATATATATATATATATATATAATGAAAAAACGAATTTATAATTTCAAAATTATTTTTATTTTTCAACATAATCTCCCTTAAGACCAATACATTTATCACAGCGATGCTCCAGCATAATTATCCCATCCCTGTAGTGGTTCTCAGTAAGATTTGCAAAATACCCCTCTAAGCTGCAATCACCTCTTGATTCGAAGAAAAAAGCTGACCAGCGAGGAAGAGTTTTAGTTTTGGGAAGAGATAGAAGTCAGAGGAAGCCAAATCTGGAATATGGTGGATGTTCTAACAATTCATAGTGCAGATCCTTTAATTTTCCCATTGCCAAAGCACTTTTGTGGGCAGGTGCATTGTCCTGATGAAAGATGGTTTTTTTCTTCTGCAAACTGGGTCTTTTATCATGAATTTTTTCGTCTAGTCTAGTTAAAAGATCGGAATAATATTCCTCGGTTATTGTTTTACCCTTTTTAAGATAATTAATAAACAAAATGCCTTTAGCATTTCAAAACACCGATGCCATCACCTTTCCTGCTGATGGAACCGACTTTGTCTTTGGCGCTGAACAACCGGCTTCTGTCCACTGTTCGGATTCTGGTGTGTAATGAAGAATCCAAGTCTCATCCATAGTAATAAATCGACACACAAAATCAGTTTTATTCTTGTTAAAACGCTCCAAGCACTGTTCAGAGATTTTCATGGGAGTGCGTTTTTGATTTGCTGTGAGCAACCGCGGCACCCATCTTACGCAAAGCTTTTTCATTTGCAATTCTTCAAGCATAATATATCCTACATAATATATCCTACACGTTCTCTTGAAATGTCTATAGTCAATTTCACGCACTTTGACTCGCCAGTCATCCAATACCATATCATTCACTTGATGAATGATATGGAATGATCTGGTGTTGTTACACTTTTTGGACGTCCTTCACGTGGATCTTCTTCAAGGCTGGTACGGCCACGTTTAAACTCCGCAGCCCATTTCTTAATAGAGATACCAAGCTATTTTAATTATAAACCTGGTTTTAATCCATTTCCCAAGTAATCAAACAGACAAGTAAGTCAAGTTTGCGCCTGCAAGTAGTGCAAGTCTGGGTGACCCATACGTAGTGCAAGTCTTAGGCAACTCGTGGTAAAGGTGGAATAAGCTCTGATCACTATTTTAGTATTCACCCTTAATGCAAAGCACATCTCCTTGAAGAGATGTATGATGCTATGCATTAAAGGCAAGGGGCCACTACCCAGACCGGTTTCGACCTTTATTGAGGTCTCATCAGTGGGAGCCAGGCATATATCCTTCGATAATCTTCCAGGAAAGCTTGAAATATCCAGAACAGCTGGTGTTACAGAGGCACCATATAACTCAATCATGTAGCCAAGGTTGAGTTCTACGGGTGTAGAAAAGAACAGCAACGATTTTGAAGCATCATGGCATAAAGGAAATCACAGCTCTTCCTCTACCTCCCCCGCGAATCTTCATTACAGAGTTGTCATATTAGTACTTGATTTCTCTCCCTTAATTTAAAGTAAAAAAAACAAAAAAAAAAAAAACATAGTTTTTCTTTACATTCGGTTTATTTCGAAAGATCTTCCAGACGAATGTGCTACACTACAGCAGTTGACCAGCAACAACCCAATAAGTTTTATTTATCACGTTTTATTCCATTTGAAATTTCTGTGGCTTTTTGTTCTTCTTGAGGAAATAGTAGTTCTTTTGTTATACTCGAACTGTAGTAAAAAGCTAGGCAATAATATAGCTAGTGGATAAGAAAGAAGATAATTATTTAAGGACAGAGTTTAAATACTTTGTGCGTTTTATTTTCACTTCCTATAATAATCGCAACATTGCTAATTATTCTTTCTTTTAATATTTCTTCTTACTATTAAACTTAATATTATTAAGTTTATTAATAAGAATGAAAATGTCATTAACATTTCTTCTTTAAAAAAAAAAAAAAATAGCCACTCTAAGCTAATAGTGGCTATTTTCTTATATATATTCGACATAAATACACCGTTGTCAAATCGATTTAAATATTACCGAAATTGTGTGTCGTATCTGTACTACATCGGGTTGGCTATTTGCCATGGCAACCACAGCTACTGAGTCAGTACTTGGTGTTTGTCAACTGCGTGTGTTTTTAGACTACAAGAAATAAAAAAAAAAAAAAAAGGTAACTAAGGGACAGGAAAAAAACTGTGTTAGTCTTGTTTAAGAAATCGTTAGAGCTTTCTTGCAAGTGTGAACTTATGTCCGCGATTTTTCTCTTTTTGGTTGGATAATCATTTCAAAAATAGGTGTTTGCCATTCCAGCAATAAAGGTTTACTTCTGGAGTGGTAATCTATTATTATTCTTAAAATTTGATTTAGTATAGCAGTTTACAGGAGTTGAGTAATTTGGAAGTAGGAATGGTGTCTGAATAGTTTTCGTGTTCTGGAAGTAAGGCACGCTTTAGGGTTTGCTATTTCGGAAGCAAAGTATGATCCCATCCGAAGAAAATAGTCCCTGGACTGAAAGCTTTTCTTCTGGAGAGAGAGAGAGAGAGAGAGATGGGGGGGGGTCCTTTGCTGTTCAGCTAGATGAAAAATGGTGCCATCTCGTTATGATTGGGAAAGGTTTACTATCTTTAAAATGCAAATATGCTTCTTGTAAGCAATTAAACTATAATTAGGGGACAAAGAGATCTCTTTTCAGTAGGAAATCGGGGGGGGGGAGATCTGTTTTCTAAGGTCGAGTTAGTTCACAGAAGCTGAACCTGGATGAAATGCAGCCAACAGGAACATGAATAAGAAGTCATTTGACAGCACTCCAAATGCATAATAGAATGAAGAGTGAGCCACGTCACAGCGGAAATCACTGCCTTCCGCTTTTCAAGCAAATCTTGTTTACACAAAGCCAGATGCGTTTCCTTATTAGTCAGTGAGCTAAAAACGTTCTTTTCCCTTTGGGATTGGTATTAGTTGACTGCTGAGACCTTCACGCATTCCCACGTTTTTTTTTTTTTTTTTCCTATGTATTTGGTATTTTTTAAGCCGAGCCTGTCCCTGGTGCTACGATTAAATTGATACTCTTAGATTACGTACTCGGGAAGTAGGTCATGCCTAAAAATTTCATAGATGATTCTCAAAATAGCTATGCGCATTCGAAACCACTTTCATTCACTAGTGTCGCCGTCTGATGGAGAATACCGAATACAAACTTGTTTTAATTTCGAGATCGCTTTGTACTGCCACCTAGCGTGCGTTTATGAATGAAATGATCTTAAAAATCGATTTTAAGATAATTATTGACATTTAAAAATTTAATGTTTAGAAAAATTAATTTAAAAATAAAATTATAATTTAATTTGAAACTTGCCACGAAATTATTTAATCGACGTGTACGCGAACAAAGATTGCGCGTACATACATCTTCACAATGAAGCTACTTATATTATAGAGTCTAATGACTTCACATCGATTGCCTTAGTATCTCATAATGCAAAGCAAAATTCCTTACAGAAGTATATTCTATGGTGTGCATTATGAGAAGGGTCACTACCCGGGCCGGTTTTGATCTTTGTTCGGGTATTTTGGTATTTTTAGTAGAGGAAGAAAGTAGGCAGAGTTCTTTGAGCGCTAAATTTTAGAAATAGATGGGCAACCGGACTCTTCCCTTAGCCATCATCAGCGGCTAACGATGATAATGCTTACGAGGCAGCATTATCATCATTATTACTATCAGATACCTCTAGAATTGAAGAACTCATTGAGGGATGCCATATCACACCAGCTGTCATACACCTTTTCAACACCTTCCTTTTAACACAAACTTAACTCCCACAGATGCTTCCTTGTAATCTTTCCGCTTTCCATATATAACGAAAATTTCAACCAATATCCTATAACACTCTTTCAAAAGTTTACAGATGTTTATTATATCATCTCTCCTTCTCCAATTTAGGTGTCTGCAGTCCACATACTCTCAATCTATCCTCGTAATCCCGATATCCTCTTTACAACTGTCCTCTGCAGCCTTTCCTCAGTCTCGGAACCAGGGAGACTTGTAAAGTGGCAAAAATGACTTCATTATCCTCTGGGTTACATTTGCAGTTTATGCTGTGTCCTCATTTCCACATCATTTCTGCAAGCATAATCCCACCTGCTGTTAGAACTCTCCTTATGCCAAAGTGCCTACCGTTTTTGCTTACCTATTTTTGCATCATCAAGCAATTGATCACTTCCTGTCTGATCATTTCCAATATCTTTAATGTACTGATTGAACAACCTTGGTCTAATCGATCTCTTCAGTACACTACTGTTCACCTTAAATCTTGCAGATACCTCTCAAATATCACCTTCAAATATTACCTGTCTCAGCGATAGCCACTTATCCAAGTTATGCAAGGTTACCGTCTGCATTCACTAAAGTTACACATTTTTTCTTTAACTTGCAGCATAACGATAATTGTTTTTCAGGTTGAATACTTAGCCTGCACAGTCAATTAAGCTTTCCGTTGAATATATTTCTGGCATGCGCTTTTTATTTATATAACTCCTCTCACCCTTATTCTCACAATATTTCTTCCACATCATCCTCTTCTTATGAATCTCTTGCTTAAAAAGGTTATACATCTATTTCACTCCCACCCTATTTCTTCTTCGAGCTCCCAGGGATGTATTCAAATACCTCCCTCTTTAAGCATCTTTACAAAACTTCCCAAACACTGCTGATTATCTTCCCATTCAGAAGTGGTACTAGTCACTGAACCCACAGAATTTTCAGCATTGCAGTTCAGCATGCAGTTCTTAATTGAAGTATTCATACTAGTAACTATTCAGAAAAACTATTTAATATTTGACATGGTGATGTGTGCGTCAATGAGATTCATTTTGCGCAAAAACAAACGTTAATTCTAAAAGTTACCACTAAGGACAATAATGGCGCTGCAATATCGTAATTGTAATTCAAAAAACGTCCACGAGCAGGGGTTCAGATCCGACGAGAGCGCTGGCCACTTGTACAAAGATGGCGGCTGATGATTCTGTCATCAGTAAAATGTGCCTGAAGCAGCCGCTTGATGGAGAGGGGGCGATGTGAGAAGGGGCAGTATCCTGCAAAAAAACTGTTGAATCCAGGCACCGACGCTATTGAAGTATTGGAATCACCTGATTGGCTAAAAGATATGGAACTGTCCATTAACTGTGCAAGTAATGAGACCAGCAGGACCGAGTTCCTCGAAAAAGAGAGGTACGATAATGAATTTCGCTGTAAAATCACACCAAACGATGCCCTTAGGGGAATCAAAAGAAGTCTGTTGCAACGCATAGTTTTGAGGTTGCCCAAATTCCGCAGTTGTGCGTATTCACAGCACTATTCAGATGGAAGTGAGCTTTGTCAGTCCAGAAAATGTTCCATGGCCAGTCGTTGTCCATTTCAGTCGCAAAAAACCCCATTGCAAATGTTTCTTGTTCACCCCGGTCAGGATTAAGCAACTGCTGAGCATGGGAAATCTTGTAACGGTGCAGAATTTGCCTTACGACTTTGTCAATCGTGCTTACAGGTTTGTCTGAAGATCGTGCAATACGCAGTGCGCTGCTGTTTCCTACGACATTTGCCATCCTTTCTTCCTCTAATGCTGTGGCTCTTTCTTTGGTCCTCTGCCAGGTTTCACATGTAATGAACCCTTCTCTTCAAATTTCCGGATCATTTTGCGTAAACCATTTGCACTCATAGGACCGGATTTTAATCTTTTTAATGTTCTGAACTTCAGAAGTCTGCTTGGTGGCGCAGTGCCTAATGATCGTGTGAAATAGTGTTCCATAGTACACAACGCTTGAATTAGTTATCTCATTTAATGCATTATAGTAATTCCTGAAGTGCAGCCCGTGACGCGCTGTACCGGAAATGTAATGCGTAGATGCGTGAATGTAAACCTCTGGAAGCAGTGTGAAAAAATTGCTTATTCAACTTGCTGCCCGTCAGCGGTCGCCATTGAACTAGTATACAACGTCAGTACCAAAAACAAAGAAGAGGATTTACTTTAGCACCAGTGGCGGCCATTGAAGCTTTAAGTGAGGGTGCTGCCTATACAAAATAATTTTTTAAAAATTCTTTTTTTCCTAATTAGTAATCAGATTATTAATAAACAAATCTATAGATTTATTTATTAATAAATTGGTTACTGATTAGGAAAAAAGAATTTTTAAAAAAATATTTTATAGGCAGCACCCCCACTTAAAGCTTCACGGGCCGCCACTGTTTAGCACTAAACTCTACCTAGCGTAATAGCATTCCGCTGCAAAGTTTTTGCCGATATGCTTATTGACATTACATCTGTTATGAAGTGTGCAGATAAATGCAAAAGTAGTTCTCGTTTTTATTGAGCCGGTCTCAGCGAAAGCCAATTTAAAAAGCTCTCCAAAGAAAAGAAACATAACAGGAAATGCGCTTCGTGCGAATTCGGCAAACAACAAAGACTCGCTCAGTGTTCGAACTGTTTGTTCCACGACGGACGCCTTTTCAGTGCTGACCAACGCCCACCGGCACTTCTCCAAAGAGATGAAGACTCATGCATTCCAGAGATAAGTAACATGGACAATATATGTATTACAGATTTAATGGGGATAATAAAATAATTTAAAAAAGATGTCAACGACTTAAGAAGTTTAAGAGAATATACTTCAAACAAAATAGATGACTTTCTGGCTGTCATTGCTGGCCTGAGACAAGAAGTTAAGGAACTCAAACAAAAAACCTTTTAACTAGAAAACACAAATATGAAGCTCAGTAGGGAGCTTAAAAAATCATGAAACACTGGACGACCTGAATCTTCTTTTTTCAAGCGTTTTTCCCGCTTTAAGGCGGGGCCGCTGCTTCTTCTATCTTGCACGTTCTTGAGCAGTTCTACTGTTGACATTTGCTTTGCACGTCTTTAGTTAGGCGATCAAGCCAACGTGTCTTTGGTCAGCCTCTTGATCGTTGGCCGTCGACATTAAGCTTCATGGTCGACTTTGTCACAGTCTTGATTCTAATCAGCATGTGACTGCACCATCTTTGGCGTACCTCTTGCATCTTCTGTTATTGGTGCGATGCCGAGCATCTTACGTATGTCGGTGTTTGGTATTCGGTCGAGCATAGTGACGCCAAATGTCCCTCTCAGTATTCTTGTTTCCATAGTATGGTGGATTTCTCATGTTTCTTCGGTGTTGGCCAGCATTCTGCTCTGTACATGATTTTAAGTATTGCGGAATTTTCTTATCATAAAGAACTCCAGTGACGTTGCCACTTCATCCAGGCAGCATTGGCTGGGGCTTCAGCATCTGTTGTTGTATTGCCATTTGAACTAATGCTGGACCCTAGTTATTTGAAGTTGGTGCATTTGTTCAGCTCCATGCCATCGGTTTGGTTACCTCCTTGCATATATTGTCTTTTCGGTGTTAAGTTTCATTACAAACTCATATAATTGGGTTTTTTCATTTCTGCACGAGATGTTGGAATTCATTTTGCAATGTAGTGCTAAGTATTATCTAAGAAAGCCATGTGTATGCTCTTCTGTTTTATGTTTTTTTTTTTTTTTTTCATTAAGAGTAAGAGCCTGTGTAACTCAGTATTCCTGGTAAACTCCTACCTTTATTGGGAAGATGTGTTTCCTGCTGCACAGTGTATTGTGTTGGTGACGTTTTGATATAGAATTTTTATGCATTGCACATATGCTTCGGTACGTAATGTGTTCTCACTGCCATTCGGATGAGATCATGTGGCAAATGATTGAATGCAGATTTAAGAAAGCCATTTGTATGCTCTTCTCTTTTTTTCCCCCCATTAAGAGTAAGAGCCTGCGTAGCTCAGTGGATGTGACGTTTGCACACCACTGTGCTTGACTGCACAAAGGAAGACTTCTTGGTTTCGAATCTAGTCGGCGAATAGAAGAAATTTTTTTAAGCCTTTTTTCGACCGGTTCCGGAGTAAGTCGATCTCTGGCATGGGCAAGCGGGTTTTTTCCTCCTCGAACCTCTGGTTTTTTATCCCGTAAATTCAAGAAAAACGACTGTAGAATCAATTATTTCAGACATTAAATACGAGTGTTAGAGACCACGAGATGGTGGCACTTGCTGAGCAGTCTCTCTTTACTGTGTGCCGCTTAATTAGTGAGAGCCTTGGGCCAACTATCTCTGATTGGGTACCAGTGGAGATTGAACTGCCCACTATCTCCAAAAGTTAGATAGGGCTAAAACGGCCTCACCTACTCCCTATGTATGGAATAAAAATGTGTTAGCTGATTTTTTTCCCATTAAGAACTGAATGGCATGGGTTGCATTTGTTCCACAATTTTTAATAAATCCGCACCGATTTGATGAGATACTGTGTGCCGCTTAATTAGTGAGAGCCTTGGGCCAACTATCTCTGATTGGGTACCAGTGGAGATTGAACTGCCCACTATCTCCAAAAGTTAGATAGGGCTAAAACGGCCTCACCTACTCCCTATGTATGGAATAAAAATGTGTTAGCTGATTTTTTTCCCATTAAGAACTGAATGGCATGGGTTGCATTTGTTCCACAATTTTTAATAAATCCGCACCGATTTGATGAGATTTGGATGATGACGTTAAGACGAGCGTCGAGTATTCGTTCGAAAATCTTTATTTTATGGCAAAGTGGTTGAATTTGTCTGTAGTTTGAGCAGTCACCAATGTCCTTGCCTTTCCCTTTCCATATGGGAATTATTATGCTGGTTAACCAGACTGATGATATTTCATTTGATCTTTTTAAACAGAATTACCAGTCATTTTGTCTCTTGTGAACTAAGTTGCTTCCAGATTTCAGCTAGTGCATCATCTGGACTGGTGACCTTGTTTTTTATTTGATGGAATGCAGTGTGTACTTCACAGTGCTGATAAATGGCACAGATCCAAGGACTGCTGTGGCTGTTCGCAATGGTAGGTGTGGTTTCTTCATTACTGATCTTAACAAAATAGTTTTGCCAACGCTGTAATATATCTTTCACCATCTTCATCTTTCATGTTCATAATGTGCTGAAGTCTTGTGTAGAACGTTGACGCTCCTGGGCAAGGAGATATTTTTGCTTCTTGCCTTCCGATGTGTTCAGTTGTCATATATCTGTTGGTAGTGCTTGACTGGCAGAGGCAACCTTTGCTTTTCTTATGAATTTCAGGTTTTGTTCTCTTTCATAATCATTTTTCTTTTTCAATTTGTTTGTTGTACTTTAGGTTTCCACCAGCAGGTTTGCTTGTCAACGAAATGTTGACCAGGATGTGCGATTCCTAGTGTGACTACAGCGGTGGTCTTGACACACTTGGCTAATGTGTTTCAGATGTCATTAGTTGTTTCCTTTGTTCAAAAAGATGAGATCTTGAAATTGTCTTATCAGCAAATATGGTTTATTTCTGCAGTGATTTCTGAACTTTTCTTTGGGGGTAGGGAGAAATGAAGTTTCTATGTATTAGACACCACCCCAAAGGAAAGCAACGTGCCCTTCATGCACGATACAAGACATCAAAACAAGTCAACTACAGAACTGAATTCAAACAAGTACAAACACCTGTCACTAATGTCATAGCATGCGCTAATGAAATCAGTCAAACTGAATTTATTTCTAAAATGCAATGCCGTCACCACAAATTTTATTTCCTTCCCTTCCACATAAGCTTCCAGCTGTTTGTCTGAAAATTGTAGAGACAGCTGAGAGCTTTCGTCAGGACTTCACATTTCAAGGTTTTGTGTCTGGTATTTTATTGAATTTTACCCTGGCGTAAAACGAGGAGAAAGTAGGGATCCTTACCTCTTAATTACTTGAAACCAATCAGTTAATTCTGTTCTTAGTGTGGCTTCTTGTTCAGTGTATAACTTAGCAATTAATCTCGGCGAGGAAACTAATTACTACCCACTTTCATATGCTTCAGTCAAAAGCTTTTGAATAGTCTATGAAGTATATGACTAAAGGAAGTTTCAACTCTACACTTCTCAATGATCTACCTAAGGCAAAAGGATCTGATCTCTGGTATTCTTACCTTGCCTGTTCCTCAGATATCCCAGCCGCAACTTTGGCTTCAGTCCTAT
Source organism: Typopeltis vanoorti (assembly GCF_054136105.1). Classification (NCBI taxonomy): domain Eukaryota; kingdom Metazoa; phylum Arthropoda; class Arachnida; order Uropygi; family Thelyphonidae; genus Typopeltis; species Typopeltis vanoorti. Next base: position 143,651,789 of record NC_143557.1, on the reverse strand, counting down.
TTCCAATAACTTTAATTTCTCGTACAAGCAGGACTACTAAACTAACAGTGTTGTAGTTTTTGCAGTTCCTTATTGTGCAATGATATAAATGCTGATTTCTTTCAGTTCATAGGCCACTCACCTGTAAATCCATGAAACATTCTCATCCATCCCCTATAGCATTAACTCTGTCTGGATTTCATTTTCACATGGGGGCCTTAAGTTCTTAACTGCTCATGCTAAAGTGGAGATAATTCCAACTCTAGATTCCCTTGGGAAGGGAATCTTCAAATTTTTCATCCTCTCTGCACTCCAGTTCCTCACAGTACTCCATCTGCTTGTGATCTTTAGAACGGCTCTAGTCCTGTCTTTGATAACATTCAATTTGGACTTGAACTTGTGTTTAAGCTCACAAACTAACCCAAAGATCCTTTTGTAATTGTGCCTCTTCATCTGAAATGGAAAATCTTCACATCATAAAGGTTAGATAACTTAGGAATCCTGTTCTAGAGAACAAACACAGTATTTCTCAAACCACTTAAAGCCTCCAAATAAGCAAGTTTTTTGATTCAACAAAACAGCAAGATGCACACACACACACACAATTAATAGCATATAATCCACCACCACCACCACCACACAGCCTTAGTTGTTTCAGATAATTCAAAACAAGTACATGCTCAATGGATTGGACAAGAACATGTAATCTCAAAATCAACCTCAACACTGAGTCCTATCAATGTAAATATACATCGATATGTATATATACTTACAGAAGGTCTAGGACTCAAAGTGTTAATGCAATAATTTACTATGGGAAAACAATACCATAGATATTAGTATGAAGATTTTCGAAGTAGCATCATCAGAAAGTACTTTTCATAGTACTTAAAGTGGAAATCTAAGGAACAATTCATCTTGAAGTAGGTGTATTTTGGATTAAAGGATACTGGAGCAATCTGATGTAATCGTGTGGACAGACTTATGTGTTCGTTGAACATGTTGTTTATTATTTTAACGGTATAATAGAACACAGAAACTAAGTAAATAATTAATTTATTAACTTGATGCTGATATTTCGCTGGTATTATAACCAGCATCTTCAGAGCACAAAAACATATATGATAGCGTTTTTTTTTTTTTTTTTTCAGATAGAGGGCGCCAAAATCAGGACTCTAGTCTATGTGTTGCTGCTACAATTTTGTTTAAGTACACCATGTTGTTTTAGTCTCGCGTATTGTGACAAACAGTGTTTTTGTGCTCTGAAGATGCTGGTTATAATACCAGCGAAATATCAGCATCAAGTTAATAAATTAATTATTTACTTAGTTTCTGTGTTCTATTATACCGTTAAAATAATAAACAATCTGATGTAATGCCAACTGCTTCTATGTATGAGTAAGCTAGTTGAAGTTACTTCACATGATTCATATTTTTGTGTGCTCATGTGCAGGTCAAGAACATAATTTCTTGTGAAGTATAATTTATTTATTAACAAGTAGCTCACATCCTTGCAGAGCCTCTGGTAATAGTAACTTTGATTCTAGGTCCACAGTCATCCACCTCTTTTTTAATTTTTATTTTGCTCCATTTCAAAGCTGCCTGAGATACAAATACAGGTGATAAAACAAATTATTTTTTCATTTTCACAATGAGCATAAAAATTACAAATTATCTGAGAAGAAGGGGATTAAGAAGTGTAGATGGTGGTATGGAATAGAGTATGCTACCCATTGAGTCCTCATACTCCTTGGCAGTGTCAAAGAACAATAATTTCCTTTGATGGCATTTCAAAGTCTATTAGTTTGGTTTCCACCACTGTCTATCCTTTTTTTTTTTTTTTAATACACATATTTTCCCAAGTCAACTGAAAATCTATTGTTATTGAACTTTTAGAAAGGAGAGAAACCTTACTCTGATGCAGAACATTCTGCCCTGATGCCACTTTATGTATTTAATAAGCAAAAATTCTCTTGCTTATTAGTTGAAACCCCATCTTTCTAGATATCTTTTTTGAACATCACAGTTCTGGAACTTTCTTACAAAGTTCCAGAAGTGTGATGAATATTAAAAAACATCAATGTCACAGGACATGAAAGCATGACTTAAATAGTCTAGTAAAAGCATTTATTGCTCTGCCAGAAAATGAATTAATCACAAGTCAACATTATAGAAGAAATACAACATTACAAAAAAATACACATTCAAGTTTTCTTTGTACAGGTTGCAACAAGAATAATTTAGCATGCAAAGAGTATTTAGACAGTAGAGGATATTTTACATGATTTAAGCATGTTAATACAAACAAATAAAACCTCCATGTACAGATTTATAATAATAAAAAAAAAAAAGTTCAAAAGGCTATTGTACCCATTTTCTTGAGCCCTTAATGGTGTGCTTATGGATATCATGTGATGTGACCTAACAACAGCAAAGTATACTGCTCTGAAAATTTGGTTAATGATCATTGGTATAAAACACATTGACTGCACAATGCACAAGCCAAGTTATCATTCAGAGCCATCAAAACAATTTTTGGAATAAATCAGAAAAAAAAACAAAGTATCAATATGTAAAAGTTTTTAACCATATCCTTTGATTTCTTCTTACAGAAAAGAGAAAACAGAGACAAGTTGCCAAAATATTAAAAAACATCCTTAACGAACACACAAATATAAACATATTTTCATAACAGTGCATGCAATTCATCATGAACATGGAGAAACTGTATATTATTGCTTAAATTTTTATTCATGAAGCTTTTTTTTTTTTTATTAACAAAGTAAGCTGGCGATTATACTGACTAAGAAACTGACTTCGTTCACAGATGGAATAATCACAAACCCATCATTAACAAAAATCATTTTCTAAATTATATCACTTCGTACGTTTTAAATTAAAGATGACAAGAAATTATATTCTTGGTTTAGTCCTTCATTCGAGTATAAGTAAACAAAGTTTACACATGAAGTAACTTCATGATTGGGTTACTTGTATATAGAGGCTAATGACTTTACATCAGTTGCCTTAGTATCTCATAATGCATAGCACATTTCCTTTTGGGTGTGTATAAAGCTATGCATTATAGGAAGGGCCACTACCCAGACCTAGAAGAGATTACTCTAGATCAGAGATGGATGTCCACCCCCCCTTCCCCCACAATTATATTATAAAATACAAACCAAAAGGATGTGCTTTGTATTATGGGATACTAAGGCAATTAACGTGAAGCCTTTGACCTCTATATACAAGTAGCCCAGTCATGAAGATACTTGAGTGTGCAAACATTGTTTGCTACCACTTGGATACAGGATTAAACCAAGAATTTTTTTGGCATCTTTAATTTATAATATAACGAAATGGAATAAACACTTTCAACATCTTTGTACTTACTTTACTTTGTAAAGTAATATTGTGACAATATATACTGAAAATTTAGTATAATTTCATCATGCAAGTTGTTTTTTTTCCCCTCGTTTCATTACGATACATGAATCAGGAAAACTGCAAACCTACTCATACATATGAAAGGTGAAATTTGATTAAGATGCAACTTTTGTAGCAATTCTACATGATATTCTAATAGATATTGGGAAGAAATGGGTAGTTTTCTGCCTTTATAGGTTACAATGAAAAACAATGTACATCAGATGATAGTAATTCTCATAGACAGGCTTATACGTTGGTTATGCATTATTAAATTTAACTAAATTTTTAACTCTATACCTGCCCATATTTATGGACTCCCAAACATACATAAAGAAAATGTGTCATTACGTCCCATAGTGCAGTGGGCTCCAAAGAGTGGTATGCATACCCCCTGGGGTACGAGAGTCGATACGTGGGGGGGTACGTCAAAAAAAGTTTTATATTGATAGGAAAAAAATTAAGTAATTAAAGATAAAGAATATTACTTTCTTTCATCAATGAAACATATATCTAATATAGACAAAGACGTTATAAAGATCCTGTAAACTTAAATTTGCGAGTAGCACACATTGTGTGCGAGTAGCACACATTGAACGACTTTGCACACAATTGTCCGTGGCAAAGCTGTCATGTTTTTTAAAACTAGGGAGTACATCTCTTACTTCTTATCATTGCCATTGTTTGTAGAGCATCCTAGTTTTGACAAGCCCAACTAGAGAAGGAAAATTGCTTAGTTATCCTGCTTTCTACAGATGACACCACAGTTGTATTAATTATTTGACTATTAGTAGTAAGTTTAACGATTTTTTAGTATATATTGTTTCTGTGCAATTCCAACGCCTTTTTGTGATTACTTTTACACACTAGAAATAGTGAATTAATATTATCAAAATTGCTTACATTTTTTAAAAGTGTTTGATATTATCAATAGCAAATGAATTATATTTAAACTTTACAAATTAATCCTCACAAAATGGATAAATGGTTAAAAAAATTTCCTCCAAAGAAACCACGAATTGAAGATAATTATGATAGTACTTCTACATCAGATGAACAACAAGGAAAAGATAGGATTGATTCTTTTATTCAAACAAGTTCATTATCAGTCAAATTAAGTGATAAAAACATTAATCTGAAACTTAACAAAACCTTGCCCAAGAAAGTTCAAAATCATCAGGAAGACTACCTTGAAATGGGGATCTACATCGACGATAGTCAACAATGAACCTCATCCTACATGTGTATTGTGTCATGAGACGCTATGTAATGGAAGTATGAAACCATCATTATTAGTAAGACACTTAAAAATTACACATCCTGAACATGAACACAAATCTTTACAATTGTTTCAATGATGTTTGAAGACATGTAATTCTCAATCCAACTACTCAAAAAAATTCACTAAAATTAACAATAAATATTTGGAGGCATCTCTTGAGGTTGCATTCTTAATTGCAAAAGACCAAAAGCCACACACCATTGGGGAAACACTTGTACTCCCAACTGCCATAAAAATGGTAGAAATAATCCATGGAACAGAATATGCAGATAAACTAAAATGTACTCCCTTATCAGCAAATACTATTGGTAGATGTATAGAAATCATTGCAGATAATTTAAAGAAGTAATGTATCGCAGTATCAGAAGCCATCAACCAGAATTTCAAGAAATTATGAAAGAAATGCAAGGCCATTGTTCACATTAAATATTGTAATAAATATGTTTGTATGCTGTTAATAATAAAAATAATGTGCAAAAATATCTAGCGTTTTTAATTATTATATGATGATACAAGGCATATTTCCTCTTTATAATACTTATTACAATAGATTTTTGCTCAATCAATTCGGGGTACGCGCTATTTATTTTTTCTGTCTTGGGGGGGTATGCGATCAAAAAAGTTTGGAGACCACTGCCATAGTGGATGGCATTGATTCCCCCACATACAAATTAGCTAAACATTTGGCCAAAGCACTCACACACTTTACTGGCAACACACCATCACACATAAAAAACTCAGCCCACTTCAGAGCCAACATAGAAAACTTTACACTCCAACATACTGACATAATGGTCAGCTTTGATGTCTCCTCCTTATTCACAAATGTCCCACTCAAGGAAACTTTAGAGCTAATCCAAGCTAAATTTTCTCCCCACATCTCAGCCCTATTTTAGTTCACAATGAACTCAGGCTATTTTGTTTGGCAGGGAAAATTCTACAAACAAATAGAGGGAACAGCATGGGTTCACCACTCTCCCCACCCTTGGCCAATTTCTTTATGGAGACCTTTGAAGAAAAAGCCTTAGCCTCTGCTCCACAAAAACCAACCATATGGCTTTGCTACGTTGATGTGTTTGCTATTTGGCCACATGGCTCTGAAACACTCCTCTCCTTCTTAACACACTTAAACAACCAACACCCCAGAATCAAGTTCACCCTGGAAAAAGATGAAAACAACAGCCTCCCTTTCCCAGACACACTAGTCACCCGCCAGCCTGATGAAACCTTGGTTTTCTCAGTTTATAGAAAACTCACCCATACAGGCAGATACATTCACCAACAAATCCCTCCACAACAATATGGAGTGGTGAAAACACTATACAACAGGGCTAAACTAATCTGTTCTAACGACATGGCCCTAAACACTGAACTAAATCACTATCTTCAACACTATCTCAGCCAATGGCTACCCCCCCCCCCCAAAAAAAAAAATTCAAAAAATATTGAAACCTACAAATCACAACCCTGAAGAGAACAAATCTGAAAACACATCCAATATCAACATCACCAGAGTTAAAGATCAGTACTATCAACATAAGAAGCCTGAATGGCAAAGAAATGGAGCAAGCGGAGAAGTTAGATAAGTAGCAGATTGACATAATAGGGGTGACTGAAACAAAAAAGACAAAAACTGGTGAGATCTTTCTGAGCAATAAATACAAAATGTTATATTCAGGCAATGACAATGAAGGAAAAGAAGAAGTAGCCATAGTATTCAACACAAAATACGAGGCTCATCTTCTCGAATGGCAGGCAGTGTCAAGTAGAGTGATTTGGGCAAATATCAGAATGGGGAACTGGACAATGAGAATTATTTGTGCCTATGGTCCCACACAAGGTTCTACTAAGGTAGAAGTGGAGGAATTTTTTGAGGCTCCAGAGAAAGCTACTGACACAATGAAAAAGGAAAAGTTGGTCCTTGTTGGAGATCTAAATAGCAGGGTAGGAAATGATTGTCAGACATACAAAAATGTTTCGGGAAAATTTGGAGAAAAGAGCAATGCTAATAATAATGGCAAATATCTGTTGGATTTCTGCTAAGGGCATGGACTGGTTATCACTAACACCATGTTCCAACATAAAAATGTGCACAAATTTACATGGAGAGAAGAGACAAGGAATAAGAAAAGTGTCACTGACTATGTTATTGTTGATAGTGATGTTTTCTCCCTGGTGCAGGACACCAGAGTGTACAGAGGATTTGAAATTGGAAGTGATCACTATTTTAGTCTTGAGCAAGATAAAATTGAATTTGATATTGAAAAGAACGACATGTAAGAATGTTTTAAAGCAAATAAAAGATGAGCAGCTCTCAGGTGTGAATGAACTGTAGACTAAAATACACAAAGATTATTGAAGGAAAAATGAAAGTGTTTGAGAACAGGAACCAAACTTTGGAGATTCAGTGGCAAGCTTTGAAGAAAACCCTGATTGATTCAACTAGAGAGGCATTTGGTGAAGTTGCCTGTAAGGATAGAAAAATTAGAACTCCATGGTGGACACAGGAAGTTAAAGAGGCAGTGAAGGGAAAGAAGAAAGCATAGCAAAAGTTCCTGGCAAATAAGTCAGCTTGTGCTCTTAGAGAATACAGAGACAAATGTAAAAAAGCTAAACAGTCTGTAAAACTAGCTAAACAAAAGTCATGGGAGGACTTTGGCAAGAACATAGAAAATAAATATCAAGAAGGTGGCAAAATATTCTGGAGGTTGTTGAAGAAGCTTAGGAATGGAGGAAACAGTGCTGTAAAAGGAGTAAGAGATGATAAAGGTGACATGAAAACGGGAAAAAATCATATCCGTGAAGCATGGAGTAATTACTTTGAAAAACTGCTAAATGAAACAAGCAGTGATGACAGCACAGTGGTAAAAAACACTGACCAGGCATGCATTCAGGAATACATATTCATACTTGAAGTAGAAAAATCCATCAAAGGCTTGAAATGTGGAAAGGCAGCAGAAGTAGATGATATTCGACCAGAAATGCTGATGTGGTATAAGAGTATGGTGGTATAAGAGTCTTACAGTGGCTGCACTGCATAGTTCAGAAAGCCTGGACAGAGGGACGAATTCCCGATGATTGGAGTAGAGCTCTCATAGTACCCATATATAAAAAGGGAAATAAAACTGAATCTGAGAATTACAGAGGTATATCCCTACTGAGTGTTCCTAGTAAGATATATGCAAATATACTTGAGAAACGGTTGAGAAGAATTGTGGAAGAAAAGCTTGGCGAAGAACAAGCTGGATTCAGGTCAAATAGAGGCTGTCAGGATCAGATCTTCGCTTTATGACAAATAGTGGAGAATTCATGGTAATATAACAAAGATCTGTATTTAAGTTCTGTCGATTTGGAAAAGGCATATGACAAGGTGCCAAGAGAGAAGCTATTCAATACGCTACAGTTATATGGTGTCAATGGGACATTATATCAAGCAATACTTAGTCTTTATTTGAGTTGTAAGTCAGCAATTAGAATTGAAGGAAGTACAGGAAGATGGTTTAATGTTAAATCTGGTGTGAGACAAGGATATACGTTATCCCCTCTGTTATCCATTATTTATATGGATCACATTATGAAGGAAAGTGGTATTAAACATGATATCAAAACTGGAGATGTTATACTTCTAAATAAATCTGCTACAAGTCTGCAAGATTCTCTGACTAAATTGAATAACTGTTGTAATAGATATGGTATGAAGGTCAGCAATAAAAAGACAAAGTGAATAAAAATAGGTAGAATCATTAAAAATGTCAACGTTGTTGTGAATGGAGAACCTGTGGAACAAGTAAAACATCTCAGCTACTTGGACACGATTTTTAGTGAAGATGGTAAATTAAATATGGAAATAGACAACAGAATCAACAAAGCTGGTATGGTAGGAAGTCAATTGAATAAATTTATATGGAATAACAGAGAAATTAGTCGGAGCACTAAATTAGCTGTATACAAGATAGTGTTCAAACCAGTTTTAACTTATGGATCTGAGAGCTGGGTCAGAAGTAAAACACTTGAACAAAGACTAGAAACTGCATATATGCCAGTCCTGAGAAAGATTAGAGGTGTGAACAGATGGCAGCAATGGCAATATCATATTAAAAACGATTATATTAGTAAAGAACTTGACATTGTCAGTATCCAGGAATGCATTAGCAGAGCTAATCTCAGGTGGTATGGTCACTTAAACAGAATGGGCGAGGAAAGATTAGCAAAACAAGTGTTCTCTGCCAAGTTGGCAGGAAAACGACCCAGAGGAAGATCAAGATATAGGTGGATTGATACAGTACAAAGTGCCTTAGACAATAGAAATATAAGATCTGGTAATGTTGGAGTCTTGACAAGTAACAGACTGATTTGGAGGAAAATTGTAGATAGGAAGTTAGTAATGATGTAAATTTTTCACGTAGTACTATCATATCCTGTACACCCCTTGAGGGTACATGGCAGGAATTTGATGATGATGAAATTACAAATCTTCCCCCTCCTCCACAACAAGGATTACTCTAAATCCATCACCATTCCCTACATCCGAGGCACCTCGGAAAAAATTACCAAAATCTTAAAAAAACATGACTTGACCTCCTGTTACAGACCATACAGAAAATTGGCATCCCTTATCTGCTCCACTAACTAACCACTTCCCCTCGACCTACCTGGTGTATACCAGGTCCCTTGCAGCTGTAAACTGTCTTACTTTGGCCAAACAGGCAGGATAGCGAATATCAGAATTTCGGAACACAAAGACTACATCCGTTTTCACAAGTACAGTCATTCCGGTCTTGCAGACCATGCCCTGGATACACACCACAAAATAAGGTGGAAGAAAGCTACAGTAATACACCATAGCAAATACAAATTCGAAAGACTATTTATGGAATCAGCCTCAGCCCTAAGGAACTCCCCAAACCGCAACAAATTTGGTTGTATGAGACTGCCCGAAATTTTAGAGGCTTACATCAGCAGACCTTCAGCCCAACCGCCAAGAACATCTACTTAGCCCACTAGGGGGCACCATCAGGACTTTTAGGAGAACAATAGCTTCATCACTTCATTCTCAGTTACTGTGTTGTAGTGCCTACATGCACGTGCCTTTTTTGTAAGTTCCTTTTGAAGAGGGCAACGTGACGTTGCCGAAATATCGAAAATATTTATTAAAGTGTAATTTAATTTATATTCATATCTACATTGTCAATTCCTTAAGTGATTTAGTAATGTACATCAGGGTGGTAACTAAAGCATTAAGATTTATGAAGATTTGATATTCTGCAGTGAGTCAGCAGTTTTTATATACGATCACACAGTAGATCACGTGATTTTGCATCTAGCTGCCTGTTCATAATAGGTAGCCCATTTCTAATCCACATCTTGTGCTTTTTAAACATTTAATAAACAGCAAAAGCAAGCTTAAGCATGATAAAAGAGAATTAATGGATGACAGAATCAGACAAATTAGCATATCACAAAATAAATATTCTAATTTTAATAGAGTCAAAAGTTTGAATGCCATCTCTGAAAAACAACAGTATCTTGGTTTTTATAAATAAAGATAACAAGGAGGTAAAGATAACTGCTGATGAGTTCTGTCCATTTCTGTACTTATATATGTCGGAGAGTGGCAGATCTACTTGGCAGAGGATATAGAAATAATTATCTACTTATCACAAAATACTTTACATATAAGTCATAATTTTACATATCTGATCCCCCCCCCAACACACACACACACACACCACAGTTTTATGTTTGCACATTCAATGAACGTGGTAATAATTCTTCAAGGTTTGCTAACACAAAAGATGATGCAGTCCAGACTGCAGTGCATAAATCTAGATTAACAGGATCTTCAACAGTCATTGTATCTCCATTAGAATGATGAAAATAAAAATATTTCCCATTATCATTAAGTAAAGTAGAACCAGGTATTCCAGCTTGAATCCAAATGGTTATGTCTGATCCCTCTGGTGACAGTTCTAACTGGGTGGCATTCACCACATCCAACAGCTGCAGGACTTCCTGCATAATACACTGAGCTTGTTTATTTTTTCCTGAAAATGTTAAGCCATAAGGTTTGAAAGTACCTTCATCTGATTCCATGACTAGACTATAGTTATCAAATTCTTTTTTATGGCTATCGAAGTAAGCTTGTGCACCCCAAAGTCCTTCTTCCTCTCCAGTCCACAAAACTGAACGTAGAGTACGGGTGGGGCGGAGTTGCAGTGCACGAAGAACAGAGAGAGCTCGCCACGAAATAAAAGCTCCTGCACCATCATCCATAGCTCCTTGTCCGACATCCCAGCTGTCCAAATGACCACTAACGAGCACAACCTAAATGATATTGGGAGAGGAAAAAAAAAAACATTAGAAATAAGTGATGCATATTAATAATGTATATCCACATAAGAGTGGTTGACAAAGAATTTTAAATAAGTAGAAGATTTTATTTATCTCAAAATAACGTTTCCAATTTCCTTTTAGTGGCTGTTTGTCATGCAGTAGTTAGGAATGCAGGATATGAGACACTATACAATTCATACAAGAATAAAATATGGTGTTCTTATTTCAAACACAGCTGACAATTTTAATCGAGTTCTATTGTTTGTTTTTAGAAAAATATTAAGTCATAATTTGTATGAGGATTTGCATTAATCATTTTGACATGTGCTGATCAATTAAAATACTAATGTAGTTGATTCAATACAGCAACTTGTAGGGACCAAAGGAATAATATGTTATAGTGAAAAGTTTGCAGTAGCAATATTTTTTTTTAATTTAAATTAAAGGGATATTAAATCCCACATAGTAGTTTTAAAACCGAATAAGAAACTCAAAGATTGGAATCAGAGAGTCTCTTGCCAAATATAGTAAACTATAAAGTATCAGCGACCACTGGCGTGAGCAAATGCAAGTGACCCTAGCACGTAGTGCAATACCAGAAGACTCGCAGCAAAGTCGGTAAATTCTGATCGCTATTCTTAGGTATTTTCCATAATGTAAAAACACATTTCCTAGGAAATGTATGCTGTTATTACATTATGGTAGGGAGGTCACTACCCAGACCGGTTTCAGCCTTTTTTGAGGCTTCATCAGTGAGTAGCTAGACCTAATACCAAAGTGTATAGCGAAAAGAACTTATATACTCTGCGAGTGATACGAGTTTCCAAACAGGTGCAACCATTAAGTTACTTAAGTATAAAGAGCTAATAAGCTTCATTTCGGCAATGAAAACATTTAAATTAAGGGGATTTATTGCAGTAGCAAGTTTGTTTATGAAATCAAAGAATTTATGACATAGAATTTTGCAATTTTTGTGAATGAATACTGACCACTGCTAAAAGTCATTATTCATTCACAATCCAATTTGTCATCTGCTTCTTCTTTACTTCTGTCTTCACCTTTCCCACACAGTTTTTTTTTTTTTTTTCAAGGATTACAAATATATTGAATATCTTGCTATTCAATGCATCAATAGTTTCCTTCCTTATTCCTAACCACTTGTCCACCATAGCACTCATGCGCTATAAACAGTGCAAATCTGGTGGTAAAAAATAAAATATAAATATATTCAATACTCCCCACCATACTAGCCTTGCATATTTTTTCATTTGGATCTGTCATATTTATCAAAAATTATAACTAAATAATATGAACTTGATTTTCAATTTACAACTACCAAATATTTTTATAGCTTTCTGTAGATCTTCATTGTTAATGAAGTCAGCAATTTCATATCAAAATCTTTTGCAATTATTTAATTTGGATGGAATTTCTGAAGACTTGTAGCAGATTTATTCTGTATCCAGAATTCTATAGAATAAATGTGTGGTGGGAAAATCCTAACTCAAATGTGGCTTGGATAGGACTGGTTGTAAACCTAAAAGCGAACTGTAGTTCACCTTTAGGTCTATAAACACATGTTTATCACTGATTGAGTTAATTCACCCCAAAATTATTGAAATGAAGATGATATCCTGACAGGAATAGAAATGGAAGGGTACAATGTTTTTCACAAAGATAGACAAGACAAGAAGGGAGGAAGGAGTGCTGTTGATGATAGCAGGGGAATTATATCCACATAAGGTAGACATAAAAGAGGGAAATGGTGGTGATAGTTTTGAGGCAGTGTCATGTGAGGTGAAGGTTGACACCAGAGATATGATATTTAGTTGGATGTTGCTATAGGTAGTGTGGCCGAGCAGTATAAGGCGCTGGTTTTAGGTACCAGTCTCATTGAGGCATGGGTTTGAATCCCAACACTGCTATTGTATTTTTTTTTGTGTGTGTCATAATTATTCATGCCGGCCTGGTTGTTCTAGTGGTTAGCATAACTGCTCTCCAGCCAAAAGGCTGCAGGTTCGAAACCTGCTGTGGGCATGGATGTTTGTGATTGCTTATGGAAATACTAGTGGTGGTGGGTGGCAGATATCATTGGTGTAGTTGCAGTTGATAGATTCAGTGGTGGAGACAGGGTCATAGAGTGGGTGCCCTCCCTTGATGAGTCCTTGGACTCCCTGGAGGTGTCACATAATAATAATATAGGCCAGGGGTGGTGGCAAAGAAATGTATAAAAAGCTTCAGTTAGTGAACAAGGAAAGGGTAATTATTGTGGCAGTATAGACTGGAATGAAGTATTTGGAAATAAGGAAAATGTATTCTCAAGAACTTGAGAAATCTACGGCAGTATGTAAAGGAGGGCATGCAAGGTTCGAGAGTTTTGGATCTGATCATTTCATCAGAGGATGTAACTGTGAATGGGGGTTCTGCACTTCCCTCCAGTTGGTAAGAGTGATCATGAAGTGATCACATGTGTTGTGGCTAGCCATATGAAGACTTCTGTGAGGAAAGGATTTGGAAGTACAAGACTGGTGATTAAGACAAGTTGCTTGGAGCTATAGCATGGAATAAGGAGATGAGTGGTAAGGAAATGAAAGGTAAGGAAATAAAAAAATGGGGTGCTTAAGGGTCAAAGCTGTATAACTGAGAGGAGACCTCCACATAGCCTTTAAAGGAATGCAGAGAACCGACCAGGGCTTCTGACCTGATGTCCAATCCTCACCTTCTCGTGGTGCACCCTGTTGGGTATCTACTTTGATACTGAACGAACGAGGATGGGCTGGCAATTTGGGATTTAGCCGACCAAATTGTATTCTTATTGGTTAAACCAAAATAAAAAATGATGGTACAACATGACAAAATTTCATGCCGGCTGGGGCGGCGCCCGGTTAAACAAGGCCCATGTTGTTTTCGCCGGGGAACCAGGGCCAACTGCGAAAAGTCAGCTACTGGAACAAATCTGAAAACAAACAACAACTCAACATCACCAGAGTTAAAGATCGGTACTATCAACGTAAGAAGCCTGAATGGCAAAGAAATGGAGCTAGCTCAGGAATTAGATAAGTACCAGATCGACATAATAGGGATGACTGAAACAAAAAAGACCAAAACTGGTGAGATCTTTCTGAGCAATAAATACAAAATGTTATATTCAGGCAATGACAATCAAGGAAAAGAAGGAGTAGCCATAGTATTCAACACAAAATACGAGGCTAATCTTCTTGAATGGCAGTCAGTCTCAAGTAGAGTAATGTGGGCAAATATGAGAATGGGGAACTGGACAATGAGACTTATTTGTGCCTATAGTCCCACAGAAGGTTCTACTAAGGTAGAAGTGGAGGAATTTTTTGATGCTTTAGAAAAAGCAACTGACACAATGAAAAAGGAAAAGTTGGTCCTTGTTGGGGATCTAAATAGCAGAGTACGAAATGATTGTGAGACATACAAAAATATTTTGGGAAAATTTGGAGAAAAGAGCAAAGCTAATAATAATGGCAAATATCTGTTGGATTTCTGCTCAGGACATGGACTGGTTATTACTAACACCATGTGCCAACATAAAAATGTGCACAAATTCACATGGAGAGAAGAGGCTAGGAATAAGAAAAGTCTCATTGACTATGTTATTGTTGATAGTGATGTTTTCTCCCTGGTGCAGGACACCAGAGTGTACAGAGGATTTGAAATTGGAAGCGATCACTATTTAGTCTTGAGCAGGATAAAATTGAATTTCATATTGAAAAGAATAACATATAAGAAAGTTTTAAAGCGAATAAAAGTTGAGCAGCTCTCAGATGTGAACTGTAGACTAAAATACAGAAAGATTATTGAAAAGAAAATGAAAAAGTTTGAGAACAGGAATCAAACCTTGGAGATTCAGTGGCAAACTCTGAAGAAAACATTGATTGATTCTGCCAGTGAGGCATGTGGTGAGGTTGTGTGCAAGGATAAAAAAATCAGAACTCCATGGTGGACACAGGAAGTTAAAGAGGCAGTGAAGGAAAAGAAGAAGGCATTTCAAAAGTTCCTGGCAAATAAGTCAGCTTTTACTCTTACAGAATACAGAGACAAATGTAAGAAAGCTAAACAGTGTGTAAAACTAGCTAAACAAAAGTCATGGGAGGACTTTGGCAAGAATATAGAAAATAAATATCGAGAAGGTGGCAAAATATTCTGGAGGTTTTTGAAGAAGCTTAGGAATGGAGGAAAGAGTGCTGTAAAAGGAGTTAGAGATGATAAAGGTGACATTAAAACAGGAGAAAAAGATATCCTCGAAGTATGGAGTAATTACTTTGAAAAACTGCTAAATGAAACAAGCAGTGATGACAGCACAGTGATAAAAAACACTGACCAGGCATGCAGTCAGGAATACATATCCATACTTGAAGTAGAAAAAGCCATCAAAGGCTTGAAATGTGGAAAGGCAGCAGGAGTGGATGATATTCGACCAGAAATGCTGAAGTATGGTGGTATAAAAGTCTTACAGTGGCTGCACTGCATAGTTCAGAAAGCCTGTACAGAGGGACAAATTCCCGATGATTGGAGTAGAGCTCTCATAGTACCCATATATAAAAAGGGAAATAAAACTGAATGTGAGAATTACAGAGGTATTTCCCTACTGAGTGTTCCTGGCAAGATCTATGCAAGTATTCTTGAGAAACAGTTGAGAAGAATTGCGGAAGAAAAGCTTGGTGAAGAACAAGCTGGATTCAGGCCAAATAGAGGCTGTCAGGATCAGATCTTCACTTTATGATAAATAGTCGAGAAAGCATGGGAATATAACAAAGATAACCAACATACATAAGGAGTTAAGTAAGTTAGATGTCAATAAGGCAATAGGACTTGAAAACATATCAACACATACCTTGAGGGAATGTTCCAGGAGTTAGCATCAGTCTTGACCTGCCTGTTTAACAATATTTGCAACAGCACAAGTTCCAAAGAAGGCAACAAATTATAGACTGATCTGTGTATCTGGAGTTGTAGTTAAGGTACTGGAGATACAGAAGTATGATGATAACAGTGGTATATCAGCATGGGTTTGTTAAAGGGAGGTCGTAATTTTCAAACTTGCTATATATATATATATACATATATATATACCTAACAAGGTGACAAATATCTTGGACAAGGGAGACGCATATATAGTGGTATACTTGGATTTTGCAAAAGCTTCTGATATATTGCCACACCACAAGTTGGTCACTAAATTGATGCAGATGGGATTTGATGACAGTGATGTGCCACAGGGATCACTATTAGGACCACTGTTATTTAATTTGTATATTAATCCTTTCTGACCTGAATTTTTTTTTTACAAGCTAAAAAAATTTTTCTTTCTATTTATTTTGTCTTTAGGTCTAAAAAAAGCAAGGATATCAAGTATTTTTCTGAAAAATACATTTTCATTTTTCAGAAAATGAAAATGTATTTTTTTTCAATGATTCATGGAAATTTCATTTTCAATGAATCATTTCAGAATTGAAATCATTCGCCACGTAATATGAGGTATGAAGGCCATGAAAGTTAGTGATTCCAATTGGAATCACTAGGTCAGAAAGGGTTAATAATACTCGGATAGGTTTCCCTGGTGATATACAACTGTTTGCAGATGATGTGAAACTGGGGAGATTGATGAGGAATTAAGCAGATGTGGTCTTACAGAAGACTTGAATAGATTTATTTTAAATAATTTTAAAATAATTTAATCCTTTATCCAAGTATAAGCAAACAAGTTTGCACCTGAACTATTTTTAGAATTGGGGCAACTCGTATAAAGAAGCTAATGACTTCACATCACTTGCCTTAGTATTTACTATTATTACGGGCAACTCCAGGGAGTCATTGGACTCATCGAGGGAGGCCCCAAATCATATTCATCACAACTATTTGACATTCATACAGTATCTATCATACCTCGCCTTAAACTCATTCACTGTCACAGCATCCACCACAGACTCAGGGAGCGCATTCCACTCATTCACTACTCTAAAAGTAAAGAACCCAGCTCTAACACCTTTACTAACCACACTTTTGCCCAGTTTCCATGGATGTCCCCTAGTCCTCCCACAACCAGCCCTGTACTCAAAAATATCTTCTGAATTAATTTTATAGAAACCCTTCAGTAATTTGAATGTCTCAATCATATCTCCCCTCCTCCGCCTATCAACCAATTTTTGCAACCCACAAATCCTCAACCTGTTCTCATACGGTTCATTCCACAGACCTGCTATCATCTTGGTCACTCGCCTCTGGATACTCTCCACCTCCTCCCCATCAAGAAGAAACCTAGGTGACCAAATCTGAGCACAGTAGTCTAGATGGGGTCTTATCAAGGCTCGATACAGAGGAACAATAACCTGCTTGTCTCTGCTTGTCATCGTATTCTTCAGCAACCAAGTGATTTGATGAGCTGTTTTGGTCACTTTTGCAATGTGTCCCCTAAATTTCAATTCCTTATCTACCAACACTCCTAAATCTCGTGCCTCATCAATTTCCTGGAGCACGGTTCCACCAATGCAGTAAACTGCCGCCAATCTTTTCACCCCAAAATGCATAACCTTACATTTTGCCACATTAAACTGACATCCATTCTCCTTAGCCCAGACCTCCAATCTATCCAAATCATCCTGCAAAATTTTGACGTCATCTGCATTCACTATTGCCCTACCCAACTTCGCATCATCCGCAAACAAATGAACTGTTCCTCTCAGATCCTTTCCTATATCATTTATGAACAAATTAAACAGCAGTGGTCCAAGAACAGATCGTTGTGGCACACCACTAGTCACAGGCCGTCTTGTGGACTCTACTCCCGAGTAAACCACTCTCTGATATCTCTCCGTCAACCACCCTCCTATCCATCTCACCAACCCTATGTCCATTCCCATATGCTGCAATTTACTGATTAGAATTCCATGTGGAATCCTGTCAAAGGCCTTGGCAAGGTCCAGTAGAATCACCGTAAACCCATTACCCTTATCCAGTTCAGCCGTCACTGTGTTATAATACGTGAGCAAGTTACTGAGGCATGACCTACCCTTCACAAAACCATGCTGTCCCCGATACAGTATCCCATTTTCTTCTATCCAATCTTGTATTTTCCTCTTGGCTATTTTCTCTAAGACCTTGACAATGATTCCTGATATGCTAATCGGTCGGTAATTTACTACAGCAGTCTTGGAACCACCTTTATGCAGTGGAACTATTTTCCCCTCTTTCCACCCGCTCGGGACTAACCCAGACCCGAGACTCAAATTAAACAAAATGGTCAAGGGTACTGACAATTCTTTAGCTGCTTCTCGTACAACACGAGCTGGTATACCATCCAATCCCACAGATGTATTGACATTGAGGTTATGCAATAGACTACTCACCTCCACTTCATTAACCACAATTCACGTATAATCTACTGGTTTATTCGTTTCTGCAATGTCACCACCTGGATGATATACTTTTGCAAAGTGCTCACTCAGTAACTCAACTATCTCAACTGATTCAGTTACCTCCCTACCATCGGCATTCTTTAAAATCAATCTGCCATGTACATTTTTCCTTTTACTTGCTACATATCTAAAAAACTGTTTAGGATTCTCTTTAGCCTGCATGGCCAATGTTCTTTCGTAATCCTTTTTTGCTTTTCTTACCACACTCGTCACCCTTCTGGCCTGTGCTTTATACCGTTCATGTGCCTGCCGGTCACCCTTCTCCTTAAATTCCCTCCATAGTTGTTTCTTTTTTTGCAACTCAAGCTTAATGGTGTTATTCATCCATTTAACCCCTACTTGATTTATTATTCGGACTCTAGGTATACAGTCAGCCATTGCTTCATGCAAGCACTTCTTAACTACCTCCCATGCACTATCAACTTCTAGTCCTTGCAGTTGTACATGCCATGGCACTGAACCAATCAAACTCCTAAGCATGTCATACTTTCCAGCCCGATAATTCCACATGTACCCTGTCTTAATTGAAAATTCTACACCTTTAGCCACCTCCCAAGTTAAGACCCTATGATCACTCTCACCGATTGGTGGCAATGTGGTCATATTTGTTACAGCCAAATCCTCAGATGTAATTACTAGGTCAAGCACTCTCTGACCCCTAGTATTTTCCATTACATGCTGTCGCAGATAGTTATCCCTTAATAACCGCATAAAATCCAGTTCCTTCCTTCCGTGTGTCCTCTCCTCACTCCAATCAATGCGACCATAGTTGAAATCTCCCATAATAATCACCCTCCTTCCACCCATTTCTTCTATTTGCTTGTGCATACTGTCACCACCATCTTTTCCATCACCTGGTCTATAGCAGCACCCAATTGTATATTTAGTTCTGCTAGCCACAATCTCACACCAAATGGCCTCAAATGTGCTCTTTTCTCTATCCTGCAATTCAACTTCTATTCTCCTTGGCTGGAGCTCATCCGCTATCATCAACAATACTCCTCCCCCCATTTTATTCTCTCTGTCATTCCTGAACACACTATACCCATCACATTCAATCCCACTAGTTATATCATCTACAGTCAGCCATGCTTCACTAATACCTATAACCTGTGGTCTGGAAGTGCCAACCATGGCCAAAAACTCTTCCTTCTTGTTCCTAATACTCCTAGTATTAGTGTACATGAATTTAAGACCCCCATTAGCCCCAACCCTACCTTGATGCCTTATATTAACTATCCCACTCAGATTTGTTGTCCTTATTTGCTCTGGCATATTATATTCATTCTTACATTCAACTGCCTCCATAAGGACTGTATCTCTACTCCCCCCCCCTAACAAATCTAGTTTCCCTGAGTTTGCACATCCACTACATTCAGCAACACTTTCTCAAGTCTTCTTACACCGTAACCATTCAAATGCAAGCCATCCATCTTATATAGATCCTTTCGCCCATCAAACTCACTCCACACATCCACAAATTCTACACCACTCGTCATACATAACCCACGCATAAAGTCATTTGCAATTATAGCCCTCCTTTTAAACATTTCACTGTCATACCGTGCCAAAAGACTAATCATTCTAACTCTCTCACTCTTTTCTTTTGCTACCTCAAACAATTCATTCAGGTCTTCTATCATTTCCATTTTATCTCCTTTCAAATCATTCGTACCTGCCACAACAATCATTTCTTTCACCCTTTCCTTTTGCTCTGTAATAGACGCAGTTACGTCCTTTATGGTCGCACCAGGTTGGTACGATTTTGTCAAATCCTCTACTAACACACCTCGTACTAACGAGTCTCCATACAGCACTCTATCCTTCATTTTGTTCATGTTCACATTCATACGTCTATTTTTCCTGTCATACCTTTTATTATTGGTTGGTTCATTCAGTCTACTTTTGTTCATGCACTCTAGCTGCTGTTTTGCTCTTTCTATCGCACTATTTAACAACGCGATCTCACTCAATGCATCTATCTCATCTTTTCTGTTCTCTGAGAAACCATTTATACTATCATTCACACTTTCTACATTCACACTCTCACAATTTTCATGTACAACCTTGCCGTTTCCTGTCATATCCCTGTTTCCTTCATTCTGAAGGTTGACAAAAATATCACACTCACGATCCGAAATACACTTCAATTCCGCATTCTCCCTACATTTTCTACACACATTCAATCCTTTATTATCATCTAACCACACACCGACCGCACTCCGCAAAGCGTACATTTCACAGCTAGTACACTGACTCATTTCTTTTATGCTACCGTTCTTTGATAACGATGGCGAACCTTCATTACTGGCCGCCATTTTCCTTCGCACAGGTGCCATTATTATCTGTGACGTGTTTTGTCAAATTATACCTTAATCTTTAATAATTATTCAATTAATAAATAAGAGGAAAAAAAGTACAAACATCAGAACATTTAAGTACTAAATATAATTAAATAAAATGAAATATAACTAAATACAGTAACTTAGCTTCGTTTTGTCTTCCACCGTTACACGTTCGATTCCGACGGTACCAAAATATATTATATCGCGACAGCAACTAACTTCCAAAAAACAACCACTGAAGTACACTCGTATTCAGAGAAACAATTTAGCACTCAAAAACGTAGAAAAACGGGGGAAAAAGCGGACTATTCACCGATTAAAAATCACTTTCTTCTGCACAGGTCAAATTCACCGCTACGTGCTACGGCGACGCTAATACACTTGGAAGGGAATTTTTGCAGAAAGTTGAAGAGATATCAGACTGGAGACAAGTTGTGAATACAGCATATGAGACAATGGCAATGATGTGGAGGATCTTAAGTTATAGAAATAAAGAGGTTCTCATTCTATTGTGTAAGGCATTGATCAGGCCATGTATGGATGTACATGTACTGGGGAGAGATTTGGTCTCATGGTTTTCATGGTGATGAGGATATGCTTGAAAGACAGAGAAGACTGACTAAGGTCATAACTGGTCTTTGGGATATGAGGACAGATGGGAATGCAATTTGCAAAGCATTATGAATAAGAGGAAGAGAGGGAATATAATCGAGACATTTAAGCTGGTAAAGAATTGTTATCAGGTTATAATGTGGAAGAAATTTTTCACAGAATGGGGAAGAGGATAGAACAAGGGGACATACCTGGGAGTTGTATAAAAAGTGTGTGAACAGGAGAATAAGGAGTAGGTTCTTTGCATGTAGAGTGGTTGGTCAGTGGAATACTTGGCCTGAGACTGTGGTGAATACAGAAACATTGAATGAGTTTCAAGTACAGTTTGATGGGCTTTGTGTGTAATAGTATTTGCCTATATATATAGATAGATAGGCAAATTATTACTTCATTATTGGAGTAATTGCTTCATTATTACCTCGTGGAGGTCTGGTGTTAATAATAATAATAAGAAGAATATAAAGAAATGAAGTTAATATAATTTTTCCATATTCGAAAATCCTGTTACTGCCACATAACTAAGAAAAGTTCCCTAAAATTATGATCATCCTTTTCAACAATTCCCCCCCCCCTTCTGTACTATACTCCACATGAAGCTGTGATAATACTCTGCTTATAAGTTAATTACATCTTCTTCTGATATTTTAATTAATGAAAATCCAAGTCTTATTAAACTCAAGAAGCTAATAAAAGCTATTTTCAAGAGCAGGCTTTTAAAAAACATCCTGCCAGAATTTGAATCTACAGTGGCTTATACTAACTTTCACACAAATTCAATTATTTATTCACTTTATACCTATTCTGTTCTTAATATAAGACATAACATATGAAGTAATAATGAACGTAACAATGTAAAGGGGTTGCTTCCATTTTAGAACAGTTTGCCAGGATACTATCATGTTCTCTCCAACTATTAGAATCTGAATGCAATGAATTCACGTACATTGGCACATTTTGGGAAGCAATTTGTTATATTCCTACGACTTTATGTCTGCCTTCAGAAAGGCAGTAAATTAAATGGTAGTAAATTAAGTTATTAAACTTAATTTACTACCATGAGCCTTCGTAGCTCAATCAGTATAGACAAAGCCCTCTAGTTGGTAAGACCAGGTTTTGAATCCCATTTTGGATGCGAAAAACTTTATCAGGTCTTTCAACTAGAGGATAGTTAGCCGGTCTCATATGTATATAGATGGGTTTTTCCCCTTCAGATATTTTGTCCCTCAGAAGAGGCAAACTGGTTAGTAGAACATACACAATTTATAAACAAGAATACTCAGAAGGAAAGGGCTAACCACCTTGTCCTCAAATTGCAGATAACAAAATCCAAGAATACTTGGAAGGTCATAGGTGTTTAAGTGCCTGTTAGAGCCACTGATGATTTTACTACCATGCTATCACATCTACCTTTTCTTCTTCTTTCTTTCCATTAATAGGTCTAGTTGCCTGTTATGGTCTCTTCCCATCTTTTCAAAGGCCATCTTCTATTTCTTCTCCCTTGAGGTTGATATTTCTGTATCTCTCTGGGGAGTCTTCCTTCAACACCTACCTTATCACAACTGTTTTCTAAAGAAGTCTATTTTGCTTAGACAAATGCTCAGCATGAATTACCATTTAAACAATTTTAATTACTAGATTTCTCTCCCTGTTTTATGCTTATGCACAGACCCACACCATACATGCCCACAGTCAAAACCAAATCTGATGGAACCTCCTATATTTGTATATTGCTTGTGTTCTTTTGCAAATTTTTTGTAAGATGAAAAACCCTGCCACCTCCACATGAGAAACCCTGATAAAGGTTCTTTGTGACAGACAGAATTTGAACCCAGGTCTGACCAACCAAAGGGTATCTGTAAAACCAAATGAGCTATGAAGGCCTCAATTACATTGAGGCCTTCATAAATATCATGGAAAATGATATTTGGAATATGGAGATCGATTCAAAAATCATTTTCCATATTGTTATTTTAAGAAATTTAAGAAAACTTAAAAGGAATTTTAATTTGAATTAACTACCTGATCACAAGACCTAATAAAACCCAATTATTAAAAGCCCAACAGAAAGTATTGTGTGAATGTAGGTATGATGTCCTTGAAAAAGGGGAAAACAAAACACACATATATATATATATATACATATATATACACACACACATGGTATACTAAATTTAAATATTTCAATTAGAAAATAAATATTAGACTTGCCTGTTCAGGATACTTTGCTCCTATTATTTCAGCTATAGTATTCCTTGAAATTACTGGAGGCAAATTTTTAGCATCCATTTTCAGCTCTATAATTATCTTTTCTCCTACATAAAAATAATGACGTTTATGCTTCACTCTCCTTTACAAGATGCTAATTCAGTAAAATCTGCTGACATGAAATAAAGCTTATAACTGGATTTATGACTGATTTCACCAAACTGTGAAACAATTCTTAACTAGAAGCAGCTTACATATATCACATATCAATATAGTAGCAGCAAAATCATGATTTTTATTAAATCAGGTGGAAAGTGAATCAATACTTTGCGTGAAATCATTTGATATGAAAAATTACTAATAAAATCATTTCACACGTCATGTTATTCTATCATGTGTATCCTAGTTTTCAGATATGAAAATATGCTAAGTACCTATAACAAAATGTAATTACTGATACAATCAAAAATCGATTGAACATTGAGTTATAATATAAGATTAATGAAATTAATATAGACAGGTAAAAATATTTGTGCAGAAATATCCTTGCACTACCTTACACAGAAACATCAGTTCCCCTTTAATGGATAAGACATGAATGTTGCAATACATGAGCCGTTCACAAGCCAAATCGATTAACTCCACTTTTTGAATTTTTTTAAATTTTAGTGTCAAAGCACTTGATTGACTCCTAACTTTTTATATTCATAATAAATTTCCCTAATAATAAGGATTAACACCACTAAATGACAAAATTTTTGTTGGCCATCGAATAATAAATGATTTATTTCAGAAGCCAATCTAATTAACTCCATACTCTAATTGTAAATCGTTGCAATGATGCAATTCAAATGCAGAAGCAAGTACTTGATGATAACGGTAAATTGTTTAGTGCTGTCTCATCACAAAAAAAGTAAAATCAGTTACAATCTAACTGCCGCAGAAGTAAGTACTTGTGAATTTTAGTCAGTTGTTTTTAGAAAAAAGAAAAATTATACCGTTATTATATCAAGATGGATGAGACTAATAATAATTATTTGGATGTGGAAAATGATGAATCTGATGGTTCTTCAATACAATTCATTAGCAGAAAGCTCGGCTCAAGAAAATGTTTATATATTTCTTCGGATTCGTCATCTGATTGTAGCAGTGAAAACATTACGACAAATAATTTGATTGGTGAAAAGAAGTTGTAATCCTGATAAATGGACTCGAAATGTCCAAAAGCATAGAAGAATAAAATGTGCTGGCAGCTTCTGTTGCAGATGAAACAGAAGCTGCCATGGAGGCATTTTATAATTTAGACAGTCAACTTGAGCAAAATAATTTTTTAAGAGGTTGTATTAAAGTTAACGAAATAAAAAGAAGGCGCCTGAAGGATAACAGTAAAATGCCAAGATCATGTTCTTTCACATATTATTTTCAAAATAGCCGAAAAAATGATATTTATGTTTGCAAAAAAATTTTAAGGATACTTATCAGATATGACTGTTGTTGTAAAGAATAAGTTTTGTCTTTGATTGATCGTCGCGGTCGCCACGTTCCAGGCAATAAAACTGATGACATGCAAGTTATAAAACATACAGACTCATTTCCTGCCTCAACTAGTTACTACACAAGAGCTCACAATCCAAGACAAAAATATTTAGATCCAGACCTAAATATTAAGTAAATGTACGAACTGTACATCGCACAATGTAAAGATGAAGATATAGTACCGGTGAAAGAAAAATATTACTACGGGGGTATTCTCCATTAAATTTAATTTACATTTCAAGCAACCGTCTAAAGATACATGCCAAACTTGTAATTCTTTGCAAATAAAAATTCAGTCTTCGGATGGCAAAACTTGAAAAGGACATTACCAGAGGCTGAACAGGCTCATAGTCATATGACTGCAGATGGAATGGCAGCATCCGAAGAAATTTTTGTATTTTCTTTCGACTTAGAAAAAGCTTTAGCCTTTCCTAAACTTACTACATCGGTAGCTTATTATAAGCGAAATTTATATGTTTATAATTTCGATTTTAATAAAAATATAAGCCGCATGTTCGTTTGGCCAGAAACTGAAGGATCGTGCGGGTCTCAGGAAATTTCATCATGCCTAATAAAGTATAAAAAGACTTATGCTAAACATTATGAAAAATAATAACCTATTCAGATTCGTGTACCAGACGAAATAGAAATATCAAAACCGTCTTAAGTTTATTGAAATTGGTTCCAAGTACAGAAATAAGAGCTGAGCCAATTGAAATGAAATTTTTGGTAAGTGGACATAGTTATTTGCCTAATAATTCAAATTTTGCCATTATCGAGTCACATGCAAAAAAAAATTCAAAACATTTTTTCACCAGATGATTGGTACAATATAATCAAAACCAGTAAAAAGAAAGCACCATTTAATGTGGTTCAAATGACTCATCAGGATTTTTTCTCAACAAATCCTTTAGAAAATTCTATCATTACCAGTAAATTGGCTTAAAGTGCACTGGATAAAATTAGAAAGGTCGAAATCCCATGTCATACAATTCAAATATGACTTAAACGAAGATTTAGAATTTCATGCCATTAATATAAGAAAATCTGTAGCAGGTAGACACTAGGTCTGAAAAATGTAGACCAGCCTTTGTTATATTCTACAGGTAGAACTGTGACAAGAGAAAAGAGGAAAGATATGATGGACCTGTTGAAATTCATTCCCCCTATTAAACATGATTATTATAAAAACTTAAGAACAAATCAACATGACGGGACCTCAAATACAGCTGACGAAGAATACGTTTAAATGAATCAATTTAAACAAACTAATAATAATAATTGTAATAGTAACAGAACAGTCATTATTCATTTTTGCAAAAAATCTTTAATAAAAAATGTATGATAATGAGGTTTTTCTGTAATAAAAAAATAATTTAAAGACTGAATTGTTATTACTTTTTTTCACTTGCCAAATAGATTAACTCCCTTAGTCACCAAAAATTGTAATAATAATAACGATTACTCCAAAGATATTCTATCTTATACATTTTATATGTCGTTAGATAAAACCTACATCTGCAATAATACATTCTACAATGTTTATTTAAATTTATATTTTAAAAGGAATTTTAAAAAACAGTGTATATTATTTTATCACTTTTCTCCACTTTTTGTTTTATGGAGTTAATCGATTTGGCAAGTGAGCGGCTCATGTGTCATATTAAAATGCAACATAACATAGCAAGCTAAGAGAAGGAACATTTTTGCATTTGAATGCAATAATATGATGTTCAAATAAAATTACTGCTCTATCAAAAAGACCCAATGCATTTTCAAGCTGATCCCAATAAATTTCTAATGAATTACGTTTACATCTATATTCTATAATCTACAGCAGTACCTCACTAAATATCTTGTCCTATCCACTTCTATCTTACACCACATACTCTCAAAGTTGTCAGCATTACTTCCCTAACGAGTTTCTACCTTGAGAGAACACAATTCATCTCTTACTATGAGTAACACTTCACCATCCTGTTTACATTCCTTATCCTGCCAAAATGCAATAGACTTCAATTTCTATCGCTGTCAGAACATACTCCTCAGTTAACCAAGTTTCACTGATACCGACAATCTTCAGAGAGAGAGAATGATTCAATAAGACAAACTCATTTCCTTTATTTCTAATGCTCCTGGCATTTCTATAAGGCTACATAGTTCTGTGAATGCATTGTCAGCATTCACATAGCTATTATCACTCTCTCTCTGCAGACCAACTAGTTCTGCAATATAGTATATACCTTCTCATTTCTCAAGCCAATATCATCACACAATTTCCACCCTTACAATTACTTTCTCCATTCCTTAATGCTCTTATCCTCCACTTGGCATTATATTACCTAGGCAATACACTGACTACCTTTACTCTCTCACAGATTTCTGCCACACAATCCTTACTAATAATCTCAAATCTCCAGCCAAACAATTTATAACCAAATGGGAAAAAATGTTTCTAGAACTATCTCTGATCCAGAGTTCTTCAAAAACATGGGAATATATTATTTAAATTAAGGGGATATTAAATCCCACATTGTTTTAAAGCTGAATAAGAAACTCAAAGATCAAAATCAAAGCGTTTCATGCCGAATATAGTATAGTAACTATAAAAGTATCGGCAACTACTAGCGTATGCCAAAGCACGTAGTTCAAGTATGTATACAAACTAGGGCAACTCATAACAAAGGTGGGTGAAACTCTGATCGCTATTCTTAGTATTTCCCATAATGTAAAACACATCTCCTAGGAGATATATGATGTTATACATTATGGTGGGAGGTCACTACCCAGACCGGTTTCGATCTTTATTGAGACCTCATCAGCGAGTAGCTAGACCAAGTATAATACTAAGGGTATAGCGAAAAGAACTTATATACTCTGCTATACGAGTTGTCAAAAAGGTGCACCCATAAATTATTTAAAATAAAGAGTCAATAGGCTTCATTTTGGCGATGTAAACATTATTTAAATTAAGGGGATATTAAATCCCACATTGTTTTAAAGCCGAATAAGAAACTCAAAGATCGGAATCAAAGAGTTTCGTGCCGAATATAGTATAGTAACTATAAAAGTATCGGCGACTACTAGCATATGCTAAAGCACGTAGTTCAAGTACGTAGTACAAACTAGGGCAACTCGTAGCAAAGGTGGGTGAAGATCTGATCGCTAGTCTTAGTATTTCCCATAATGCAGCTCTTTGAGTTTCTTATTCGGCTTTAAAACAATGTGGGATTTAATATTCCCTTAATTTAAATAATGTTTACATCGCCGAAACGAAGCCTATTGGCTTTTTATTTTAAATAATTTATGGGTGCACCTTTTTGACAACTCATATAGCAGAGTATATAAGTTCTTTTCGCTATACCCTTAGTATTATACTTGGTCTAGCTACTCACTGATGAGATCTCAATAAAGATCTAAACTGGTCTGGGTACAGGAGACCTCCAGCCTGTACCTCCAGCATTAAAACTGACTCCTCCAGGATGAAATACTCCAATAAAGTGTTCATTGAACAATTCCACTATGTTCGCTGCATCAGTCACTGTATTCCCATTTTTATCCCACAATAACATTCTTCCACAGTCATTTCTCCTCCTACTGGCCACATATCTAAAAAATTCCCTAGGATTTTCTTTGGATCTTAGGGCTAATCTCCTCTCATATTCCAGTTTCGTCTTCCTTACCATACTAGTCACTCTTCTGGCCTGTGTTTTATACTCTTGATGCATTTTCTCTTCTCCTGTCTCCTTATATCTCTTCCATATCCGCTTTTTCGCATGCAATTCCTGTTTAATATTGTTTGTCATCCATTTTACTCCAAATTGTGTCCTCTTCTTCACTCGGTATACAACTTACCATTGCTGCTAACAAATATTCTTTCATAATTTCCCACGCACTAATGATATCCCGGCCTTCCAATTCCTCCCTCCATGAAACTTCCCCAAGTTGATGTCTAAGACTATTATAATCACCTGCCTTATAATTCCACATACGTTCCCGTCTCTTTGATACTGCTGCATGTCTATTCATTTTCCAAGTCAAAACCATATGGTATCTCTTCAACTGGTGGGAGAGATGTCATCTCAGTTATTATCAACTCTTCTGATGCTATAACCAAATCCAAACCTCTTGTTCCCTCTATTACATGTTGCCTAAGACATTTGTCCCTCAAGAATTCTAGGAATTCCATTCCCTTATTGCTGCATGCATCTTCCTCTTCCCAGTTTATACTAGTGTAGTTAAAATCTCCCATAACAATCATTCTTCTTGTACTTGCCAAGAAGTTTAACTGTTTGTATTTTTCTGCATTTGAGGATATTAATTTTTTTTTCTTATTTTTTCATTTGAGGATATATATGTTACCTGAGGATGTGATATATGAGAATAATATCCTCAAATTGAAGGATAATTACTATAAGAAATTGTGATGGACACAACATGAAGTTTTAAAGTACGAGGTGATAACTTCTTAGAATATAGCTTTTAGAGGTATTAATGCTGCTGCTGACTGGTGAGAATGATTATGAGTTGCTGACTTAGAAAGTTGTCCAACAGGGGATGGTTACTGTCAAGAAAGAACATATGTAAATGATTATGAGAAGCTCCATAGTCACTAATGTCAATGCAATGTTATGATGAGCTCTGGCAGAAAAAGACTGACAGAATTAGGTATATAAAGCAGAAGTGAAATGGACTAATAGTTTATTTATCCATTATTGATTAAAAATTATTGATTTCATAATCACAAAAGATTTTGTCACTCATTTAGGTTTGCAAAATTTCTATGCATACATTACTTATTGAAGTATATTATTATGCCTCCAGGGAGTCCGAAGACTCATCGAGGGAGGACACCTACTCTACATCTCTGTCTCCACCACTCAATCCACCAACTACCAAATATTATATACTTCAATAGCTGCGATACTACATCTCCTCAATTAATTATCATCGTTTTTGTTTCATTTTCCACAAAATGACATTTTACCTAGCAAATAATTTTGAAATTTATCCTCCATTTCACATGAAAAAGAGATATGAAGTTAAATCCCTTATACTATGATAGAGCACTGATCAAGCCATCTTTAGACAATTGTATGTACATCTGACTGGTAGGATCCGGAAATTAGAGAGGAAACAAAAACACTATACAGGATAGAGGTGTGCACGTGCACACATACACATTCACCAAGCCTACCGCGATGTCAATTATGAGGACAGACTGAAAAAAATTGATAATTCTGAGCATATTAAACAGAAGGAAAATAACTAACATGACTGAAACCTTAATGAGGAAGATATCAGAATAATAAAACCATTTCAACTCATACAATATACAAGACAAAGGAATTTAACATGCTATTATAACAATCAAATTAAATTTGTACTGAAATGTTATCCTACAGCAAAGTAATAATCAAAATTAACAAAATTCTGTTATACACATACCTCTTTGAGACATTCTGTGCAACATTTCTGCATCTTCCACAGTAATGCAAGCAGTAGGAATCTTGGTCACATTGCTGCTGTAGTCTTGCCAACCAGTATGGGGACTATAAATGGAGAATGGTGTAATTGACCGTACTAGTGATGCAACACCACCCAGTTGAGCAGTGTGTAGTGCAGCATAATCTCTATATTCCACTGAAACTCCATAACTAATATAGCCTTGGTTGAATACAACAATTTTACCTTTCACCTGATGGAAGAAACAAAATTACTGTGTGTAGTTTTATAAGATCTGAGGCTGGCTTACATTTATTTTCTATTCAATGCTATATTATAAAGTAGTTATCTCTAATAAACTGCTCCATTCTTCCAGTACATCAATTCTTCAAGCTCTCTGTTAAAATGAATTTCAAAATGATGAAACAGAGAGAAGAAATCATTTCAATGCATTAAAAATTAACATCTTACTACGTTTATGATGTAATTGGAATGTGGTCCAATGACATCTCTACTTTACAACCAAGGCTGTGCATTTAAACCTACCTGTGGCAGATTTTTAAGAAAATTTTAAATAGATTTGGGGGAGGGGGGTCCTGCAACTTTGCAGTTTTGTAGGCTACACTGAAGTTTATAAGAGGGCTACACCTGGCAATCAGCGGCATCACATGCCCATTTAGTTTGAGTAGCTGTCATATAGCTTATGCAACCTGTACTACAAAATTCACATAAAATTCACATCAATTTGACCGTATGATTGCATTTTTATTGATGTATGAAAGTTTTAATCAGCGCTCTATCTTAATTAGTCTAATGCAATTAATTGTAGGATGATTTTGAATACTTTATCAATTAATATGATTTTAAATATGGAAAGCATAAAGGTCAAATGAACAACAGCTATGCTTCATGTGTGCCATTTATGTAGAAAAGCACAAAGGGTTTATGCTTCGTGGTGAGTTTAGATTATCACTGGCAAATACTAGAGTGAGACAAGGATAATTTGAATTTTGATACAATTTTTAAATACAGCCATATAATACGTGCAGAAATCGGAAAAGTAATCACTTGGGAAATAATTACTTTTATGAACTGAACCAAAGAAAGGCTTAAATAACTCGTTTCACTTACTTATTATACACAGGTTCCAACTTCATTCGACAATAATCATACAATTCATGAAGGCTCTGGCAGAAAATGGGACATTCAGTCATCAGCACTGTTTCTCATCGTAAATATGGGCAAAAAGTCAAAAAGTTATAAATTATTTAGAGAAAATTATATATATTAAAACTTGTCTATATTGGTGTCATAAACACGTAAATTCATACTTCATGCACGTAAAACAGATGACACTCAGAAAATAAAACAGAAACTCATGGCAAATGCTAACGTTCAATTGGATTCTTTCACGCAATAACCAATCACCACCACTAACGACTTCTGGGTGCTATTGTCTCAGTACACCCTGCCACGCTTTCTGGGCTACTAACACAAATGTGATGCAATGTTAATGCATAGAAAAGTGTCCTCTTCATGAAGCATTAATATATTATGTGTTTCATTTTAGGAATCATGCAAAGCCAGGAAACAATTAGGGGAGTTTAACAGGAATAAATGCAAAAATATAATACGGTAATAATATTCGCCCCTGCTGGCCACACACACACACACACACACACATTTCGTAGACTTAAATATATAAGTTTAAATATGAATATAAAAACATTTGGCAGACGTAAGGATTATTTGTACAAAAATAAACTGATATAGGTTAGCTTTTAAAACTGTATTTATAATAAAATTATACACAACATATAAAAATAATTTTATTGTATGCAACTGAAATGATTTATGGGCCAATCAAAAACACTCCATGGACCATATGCTATATATTACCGATTCCACAGTAAACGAATTTCATTTGATGTGAGACCCCCTCCCCTTTACTAAAGGTAGCCTGAATCAGCAAGAAAGTATCATCTATGATCTCTAGTACAGTAGTGGTCTTATATCTAAGAATGAAATCAGATTACCTAAAGACATTCACAAACTCATTAACATAGTGGAATTTGAACCCAGAGCTTCTAGGTTAGAAGGTGTAAGTGCTATCCACATGGTCAACTAGGATTTCTGTTGTTATGTTCTGTAAAATATTATTACTTTTAATGCCACTTTTCTTGTTAAAAGAAAAGTGGCATTAAACTTATAGCACTTTTCAAAATGTTTTCTTGACAAGAGGAATGTGAATTGAATAAAGAATTTGCTTCTCTACTTTTCTTCACACATAAGTCCATTAAATGTATGCAAACTTCCCATTTCTTTTGAATACACTTTGACCTTATCACTGCTATTACACTGTATATTATATCTGTGGAGCCCACCACAGAAAATCAGACTAATCCTGCTTATACTTCATTTTAAAAGTAGTTAGATTTTCAGCTTCTGCCAAAGTCGGGAATAAACTTCCAGACTTTAGTAGCAGTCTGGAATAAACTTTTGAATCTCTCGATACCACAAGATTTAGTGATAATATGAAATCATTTCCTAACTGCCTATGTATGAAACCAGAAAAATACTCTTACCTTTTTCCTTGCTATACACCTTCCCTACAAGAGAACACGTACGGAAGGCTGTTCCTTTTGCCTACTAAAATTGTGCAGTCTATCTATGTAATATGGTAAACTGCATTCATTGTACAGCCAGTCATTAGAAACTTGGTATTCAGCATATACCTCAGTCTCTTCACCTGATTACACTGATGAGTCATGATTCTCCTGAAACTCATTCACTGAAGAGTCATTTGTTATGCTATCTCCACTGGTAAACCATTCCTTTTAGTCTGCATGCCTTACTACCTCTATTTGCTTTCAGGGATGATCCCTTGACATAAATAAAAAAAATCTCTTCAGACTGATATTATCTTGGTTATGCTTCCCACCAGTGTCTTCTCATTCCTCGAAAAATGAGAAAGGGTTTGGATAATTTTCCTGGGCCTCCATGGATTCACAAGGTTTTCTTTGTGTTATCTATGGTGGTTTAACCTTTGATGGTGAAACTCATGTTCCGTACATGTTCTCTCGTAGGGAAGATGTACAGCAAGGAAAAAGGTAAGAGTATTTTTCTGGTTTCATACATAGGCAGATGAGAAAGATGTTGAAAGTTTATTTTTCACCTGGTCTTTCTCTAAATCCAGAGTAATTTAATAAAAAGGTGGCACACCGTTTGGCAGCTCCTATAGGAGGAGATGACCTTGCTAATGCTTCTGCCTTGGTATCTCCACTTGGGCCTGGCTCCCACTGAAGAGACCTCAATAAAGGTCGAAACTAGTCTGGGTAGTGGCCCTTCCCATTTAATGCATAACAGTATACATATCCGCAAGGAGATGTGTTTTGCATTATGGGAGATACTGAGATAGAAGTGTTGGTATCTTGCTCCACCTTTGCAAGGAGTCACCCAGTGTTGTACCACCTTACCTCAGTCCTGAAGATACTTTCAGACGCAAACTTTGTTTGCACACACTTGGATAAAGGATTAAACTAAATTTATTATAGTCTGACCAGGTGAAAAATAAACTTTCATCATCATGGGAAGTCCACCTTAGTTAACACTAAGTCTATTGTATCCCCCCCCACCCTCAAGCTCATTCACTTAATCCTCTCCAATAATGCATTCCATGCTCCTACTCCTCTCTCCATGCAAAAACTTACTTCTTATCCTAATCAAATAAAGTGTGTTAAGGCTTGAGTGCTAGGAGAAACTCATGTTAAAGGCTTAATGGAGTGAAACAGTACGGAGAAAGGATTAAAATAATATTTAATTCTTCCAATATTTCATCTCGGTTAATGAGATATTGTTAGAGAGCACAATGAGACTTATGCGTATGCATTCAAGTGCACACAGGCAACACAAAATTAAGTGAAACATTTGGACTAGGGGCGCCTGCTGGCAGCCTAAGATGTAAATTAGGATCTCAAAGTGTTAGTGTTTCCCATATTTTGGGAAGGTTAATGCAACCATATTTATTCAAATTAGGCTGATTTCTGCAAGAAGCTGCTGATTCCAAAAAAAGTCTTTCTCTTCTAAATTTACTGTGATGGAGCATGATGGTCTTTTTCCAATTGATTCTGTGAGCTGTATCCAAAGCATGATCTGCAAGGCACAATAGACCATAGTCATGATTGCAGATGTATATTTTGTGTTCTTCCATGCAGATATTGGCTAATCTTCCCATGGTGGGCCAACTTGCAAGAACAAGGCACTTTATATACTCTAGGCACAGAGATGAGGAAGCTGATCTTTAGTAGAATGGATAAGGGTGGCAAGTTTTTAGTGGGGCTTGAAAGCCATGCACAGATTATATTTCTTTAAGATTCTGACCAGTGGCACACTCAGGATTTAATCTTGGAGGGGACCCGAGCACTCAAGATTTAATCTCAGGGGGGGGTGTTGAGTAGATAATTTACGAATACACACTACGCACTGCATACGACCTATGACTGAGCATCTGCAGTGATCGTCAATACATGACAAGTAGTATAGAAATAGAAGACACAACATAAATTTTAAAAAATGAATTTTAATTAGGAAAAGATTTTTGGAAAATTTTCTAGTGTTTATTTCCTTTTTCTTTTTTTTTTTTTTGTGGGGGGGGGGGGGGGGGAATAAGGGCCCCTTGACCCCCTCCCTGGGTGTGCCACTGATTCCGACTACTTTTTCTGAAGTGCCTCGGACACAGGATTGGTTTGATTTGGTTTATAGTTTATTTGCCACAAAGACAATACACAGGTTATACTGTGCCATACCAAAGGTTACAAAATCAGCATTTACAGAAAATTGGAAACTATGTCTGTTCAAGAATCTCGTTCCACAAAGCAGCATCGCGTTTCACAAAGTAGATGCTGCTGCAGAGGGCAGCAACACACAAGGTCAGAGGTTATTACAGTAGTGCAAAAATAATTAACAATATAAGTTAATATATAAAATACGAAACACTAATCCAAGGAATGCAGTATCTACATATATGTAAAATTATAACATGATTTTATAGCAGTACAAAAATAGGCAAAAAGGGATTATTATATAATATGCATGGATGAAAATTAAATTTAGCAATGTAATATAAACTGAATTTAGCAATACATAAAAACAATTACTAGAAGGTACACAAACAGACAAGGTGCCCTTTCTAATAATCACTATATGAGTATTAGAAAAATAAAGTAGTAAATAAGATGCACAAACAAAATGTATGTTAAGCAATGCTGTATCTACATATAAACAAAATTTCTGCAGAGGTTTCAGCAGTACGTAAATAGATAACAGTACAGGTTAACCAGAGCTGGCGGAAACGGGCATGCAGAGCATGCGGGCGCCGCTACAAAGGGGGTGCCACCGCTGGGGCACCGTTCATAAGTTCATTTTTAAGAAACAAAATTTTTATCATAAAAACAAAAAATTCTTAGAATGATCAATATTAAAATAAATAAGGCTGGATACACCGAATAAAAATTAAAAAAATTGTATATTGCTGCCTCTTTGATCAGCCGGCTGTTTACAATTTTGCAGCAAGAGCAGACGCTTGCCTGCAGAATACTGTGTCTACTGCAGTCTATCTAAAGTGAAACGGTGAACATGCGCAGAAACGAATTTTCATACAAAACATTTGTTGCTAGGTAAACCAGTCATATGGTACGCATCTCAGTAGGCTACCGACAGTGGTGCAGTGTGGACTATTATTTCGTCTCTGTGTCATGTTGTGTAATAGTTTCTTGTGAGTATAAAATAGAAATGGAATCAAAAATTAAAAAAGTTACCCGGTGCACAAAATCGTAAGCGTCATGCTGCGAAAGAAGCAGATATTAAGAAACAAACTGGGGCTCTTAATAAATTTGTTAAAATATTCTGATGCAGATTGTAGCGAACTCGATACATCAAAAATCAGAGTTCACGAACCGTGCACATCCAGTTTGCATGAAAGTACTATTGCAACTATTGAACAAGATAACAAGACACATGATTTAAATGAAAAACAGTTAGGAGAAGATTTAGTTGTAGTTAACCATGAAACGAAGACATTGTTGGTCTCTGTAAATTTAGAAGATCCAGGTGAATGGGGAAATATTGATGAAAAATTACGAGTTGTTTTAATTGAAATGGGGAATGTTCAAAAGAAAAATATAATATATCCCAGAGATACATATGGTCGTAAATTTGGGGACACGTATTATAATAAAACAATGGGAAACGGGCAGCTCGTGCCCAGAACATTGCTCATTTATTCCGAAACTTTAAATTCTGCTTTTTGTTTTTGTTGCAAACGTTTCGCACCTACTGAATCAAGTAGTTTTGTAGAAGGTTATAACGATTGGAGAAATGTAAGTACAACTTTGCATAGACATGAGACTACTTTAACTCACATGCAAAATTTCTTAAAATGGAAGGAACTTGATAAAAATTTTAAAAACAAAACTACTATTGATTGCCAGACTCAAAGCATGTATGAAATGGAAAAGAAATATTGGACGAGTGTTTTAGAACGCTTGATTGAAATTATAAAATTCCTTGGCAGCCAAAATTTAGCTTTTCGCGGATCACCTGATAAATTATTATTATTATTAAACAAGACCTCATGGTGTCAAAGACTCATCTAGGAGGTCCTTTTATCTCACACACATCTCATCATACCGTGTCTTAAACACATTCAAACTCCTTGCAGACACCACACTCTCAGGCAAGGCATTCCAATCACTCACCACTCTGCATGAAAAAAACCTGCCTCTCACTCCCCTACTCACACCCTCTTTATGCAGTTTCCAGGGATGACCTCTGGTTCTCCCCTGATCTCCCACTATTCTCTGTAGAACTTCTCCACCATTCATCCTATAACAACCCCTTTTATTTCATAATTTCAGACTGCACACCTGATGCAAGTAAAACAGAACAAATGACCATTATTATTCGCTTTGTTTCCTGTGACAATGGAATTGTCAAGATCAGGGAAAACTTTTTAGGTTTTGCAGATATATCAGATTCCACAGGACATGGTTTATGTGCAACAATAATGGAACAACTGGAAAAATGGAACATTCCCATTGAAGACATGCGAGGTCAAGGGTATGACAATGGGGATAATAAGAAAGGGAAAAAATATGGGCTCCAAAATTTGCTTTTGAATAAAAATCCTTGAGCTTTTTACGTGCCATGTGCTGCACATATTCTAAATTTAATCATTAACGATGCAGCCAAAGTGAATGCAGATACAATTAGTTTCTTTGCAATTATTCAAGAAATATAAAATTTCTTTTCATTCTCTTACGAACGTTGGGCAATCCTTTTAAATTTCGTAAAACATTTAACATTGAAACAGCCATCAGAAACGCGATGGGAAAGTAAAATTAATGCAACCTGCCCTCTACGATATCAGTTAGGAGAAATTTACGATGCACTTTTTGAAATTTAAAATAATGAAAATTTTAATAAACTCGGCATGAAGCACAAATATTATGTGCTCAAATAAAGGACTACATATTTATTTGCTCTCTTATAACTTGGCATGATTTAACAGAATAAACCCTGTGAGTAAAATGCTTCAAGACAAAAATATGAACATTACACTTGCTTTAGAATCTATCCAAAACTTAAAAATATTCTTACAAGAGTATCGATCAGATACAAATTTTAAAGAAGTTCTAAAACAGCAAAAGAACTGAGTGAAGAGGTGAATGGAGAACAAGAATTTAAAACTGGTACGGAAGTTCGACGATGAAAACAGACACGACAATTTGACTATGAGCATCATTACGAAACGTCAGAATTGCCAGAAGATAAATTAGAGTGAATGTGTTTTACACACTTCTAGACATTGCAATGTGTTCATTAATAGAACATTTTGAACAACTAAAAACATATTATGATAATTTCAATTTCTTGTATAGATTACTACAAATTAACAGCGAAGATTTACGAAAAAATTGAGATGATTTAGAGATTCTCTTGAAGGACAGCGACAATAAAGACGTAAATGCAATAGAACTATATGACGAGTTATGTGCCTTCCGGGATATTTTTCGGAAGGATAATTTAAATATTCAAAACTCTTTAGATATTCTTAATTTTATTGTGTCCAATAATTTTTCTTTCCCTAACTTTTCAATTGCTTTAAGAATATTATTAACCTTACCTGTTAGTGTAGCGAGCAGAGAACATTCCTTTTCCAAATTGAAATTGATTAAAACCTACTTAAGAACAAGTATGTCACAAAATAGGCTTGTTAGTTTGGCGTTAATAGCTATTGAAAATGAGATATGTTCGGAATTAGACGTTAAGACCATTATTTCTAATTTTGTGAATATGAAATCAAAAACCCTAAAATTTTAATAAAGAAAATTTTCAAGCATATTTATGTAATTTAATATATTTTCTGTTATTCCGTGAAGATTTTATTTTTCGAATACTTATATTAAATGTTCTAATTATTTCTGAATAATTAAAATATTTAATATAAATGGGGAGTGAGGCAAGTCTACGTCCACGTCGTGCTCCCTGGGACCTTCCGTAGGGTACACTCCCTACAAGGATGCTAACGGACCTCTGTGAAGAACAACGGACAAATCAGTGGAAGAGGATTCGTATCCCAACAGTGAAATGTGTGGAAGAATCTTCAGAGGAGCAGACCTCTATAAACAACCTGGGCTCAGCTGGCTCCGGCTGTCAGTACCTGGTTAGGGCCCCTACTTAGGGTTACAAGGAAAAATAAAGGATTCAATCCTCTGACAAAGGGAAGCAGCTTTGTCAGTACTGACACAAGGTTGAAGTCTCACGATGACAGTAAAGCTTGTGAGAAAATTGCAAATGGCAATACAGTTTATTGTGTACATCTGTAATACTGCAGAGCAGAAAGCAAATGGAGAAACTACTGCTCTATTCTCTCTCCACACTAACCACCATGGCGAGCAAATCTACACAAATGGCCCCGAGTTACCGGCGTCCCTTAAATGGGACAGGGGTGTGAAGAATCCCCAGGCTCAACATGGTGTGCTCAGTAAATCTAGGAACCTGGAATGTCAGAACCTTGTATGAAGCAGGTAAGCTAAGAAATGCTATCCAAGAAATCAAAAGACTTGAAATTGGAATTTTAGGAATGAGTGAAGTTAGGTGACCAGGATCAGGCAAAACTCAAGTCAATGACATGACAATGTATCACTCTGGAAGTTGTGAAAACAACCATCGAAACGGAGTTGGAATAATAATAACCAAAGATATCAATAAGTCACTGTTGAGCTTCATCCCTTACTCAGATAGGATGATGTTATTAAAACTGAAAGGACAACCACTAGATGTTAATCTTACACAGATCTATGCCCCTACTGCTGACAAGAGTGATACCGAGATTGAAGAATTTTATGATCAATTAAAAGAACTAATGAAAAACACAAAAAAGCATGATATTAACATAGTCATGGGTGATTTCAATGCTAAAGTTGGGAAAGGTAGAAGTGGAGATGTAGTTGGCGAACATCTCCTTTCTGTGGATCTCATTCCATTCAGTTTTATTTTAAATTTTCTGTTACTGAGATATGATTTGATAAGTAGAACAAGTGGTATTGGGATTCCTACTTGGTGTAGCTTAAAAATTAGACCATGATGCCAAATTCTATCAAATGCTTGTGTTATGTCTGAGAAGACTGCGCCAGAATGTTGGTGCCATTCATACAATTGAATCATTGAATACGTCACCCAAGTGATGTATTCAATGATTCTGTAAATTTGGAGGGTCGTAGAATGTTGTTTTCTGAATCTGAATTGCTCGTCTTGTATGACTTGGTTGTTATCTGTTGCTTCTTGAATCCGTGTTAGTATAGCGCGTTCGACTATCTTGCCTACACATGATAGAAGGCTGATAGGCCGATAGTTCTGTGGGAATTGTGCATTTTTCCCAGGTTTTGGAATTAGGAAGACATCTGCAAGCTTCCATCGCTCTGGGAAATAATTAAGCCGAAGGATGGCATTGGTGATGGCTACCAGATGTATAACCCCTTTACGTGGGAGTAGCTTGAGCACCTTGTTCCTTATACCATCTGGACCTGGAGCCTTTTTGTTATTTAGTTTTCTTATGATGTCATAAGAAAACGATTTTGAAGTTCTATAAAGAGTACAAAAACCTATCCTAGCGCAGATATTGCTTCTGATCATAAGCTACTAGTGGCAGAGTTACAACTTAGACTGAAAGCTATACTTAAGAAACATCAACAAAAAAGGTTTGATTTGGGAAAATTAAAAAACACAGATAAGAAGCAAATTGAGTCAAGATCTGAATCAAGAGCTAGCACTTATCAAGAATGATGACATCATGAGGGTTGATGAATCGTGGGACAAATTGAAATCTGTCTTCATAGAGAAATGTACCAATACCTTATGTCCTAATAGAGCAGTAAAAAAGAAAGATTGGATGACTGATGAAATTCTTTCTTTCATGGATCAACGCAGATCATATAAAAATCATAATCCAACAAAATATACAGAGGTTCAGAAAATTATTAAACACAAGATCAAAGAAACAAAAGAAATCTGGATGAATGAAAAATGTAAAGAAATAGAAATTCTATAGGAAAAGCATGACAATTTTAATCTACACAAAAAGATGAAAGAGACCTCCGGTATATGTAAGAAAATACAATTATGTATCCTTCGAAACAAAAAGGGAGAAATTATATCCAAAAAGGATGACAAAATACAAGAATGGGTGAAATATATAGAAGAACTGTTTACTGATAACAGACAGAACCCATAAAATACTTATAAACATATGGAAGGTCCATGCATTCTAAGATCAGAGGTAGAATGTGCACTAAACTCAGCTAAAAACGATAAAGCCCTAGGACTAGATAGAATACCAGCAGAAATAGTAAAGTTATTAGAAGGTGACAACATTAACATATTAGTAAAGCTATTTAATAAGATCTACGATACAGGCATAATCCCTCGACTGGTTACAGTCGACCTTCATCATGCTACCTAAAAAAGTAAATGCGAAAACTTGTAATGACTACAGAATGATCAGCCTAATGAGTCACATTCTCAAAATGTTTCTGAAAATAATTCAAAAAAGAATATACAAAATATGTGAAGACACCATCAGTGATACTCAATTCGGCTTTAGAAAAGGGCTTGGGAACAAGAGAGGCCCTTTTCTGTTCTCATCAGATCTTATTTCAAAAATGTATTAACCAAAACAAGGTAATATTAATTTGCTTTATCGACTTCGAGAAAGCATTTGACAAAGTCCAACATGCTAAAATGATTGTATTAAAAAGAATTGGATTAGATGGTAAAGACATCAGGATCATTGAAAACTTATATTGGAACCAAAAGGCATCTGTTCAAGTTGATGACATTATTACAGACTCCATTAACATCAAACGAGGAGTAAGGCAAGGATGTGTGCTGTCACCTCTTCTTTTTAACATCTACTCAGAAGCCATATTTCAAAAAAGTCTTGGAAGGAAGAAAGGAAGGGATTAGTGTAAATGGTGAAATCATCAGTAACATCCGATATGCCGATGATACAGCTCTTCTGGCTGACAATATTCAGGATCTTCAAAATCTTTTGGAACTAATAAATGAAGAGAGTGAAAAAATGGGATTAAAAATAAATATCACCAAAACTAAATTCATGGTCATAAGTAAGAAACCAATTCTTAATTTAGCACTTTCTTTAAACAGGAAACAAATAGAAAGAGTGGCAAAGTTTAAATATCTCGGATGCTGGTTAAATGAAGATTGCAATCCAGAAATGGAAATAAAAGTTAGAATTGAAATGGCAAGAAAAAATTTTCTCTTGATTAAATCAACACTGTGTAACCACAGTTTAAACTTAGAGCACACATGGTTAAATGCTATGTATGGTCTGTACGGTGCAGAAACTTGGACTTTAAAAACAACATCAATAAAAAGACTTGAAGCCTTTGAGATGTGGTTATACAGACGAATGTTAAAAATCCCATGAACAGCAAAAATGTCCAATCAGGAAGTACTGGAACAAATGGGGAAATCACATGAACTTTTAGATACCATAAAAAGAAGGAAAACTGCATATCTTGGTCACTTACTTCGTAATGAAAAATATAAGATACTTCAACTGATTATAAAAGGGAAGATATATGGAAGAAGAGGACAAGGAAGACGAAGAAAATCTTGGCTGGCAGACATCAGACAGTGGACTGGTATGAACTCTGAGAGACTGCTCAGAGTAGCTGAGAATCACTCAAAATTTGCCAAGGTGGTGGCCGACCTCTGATAGGAGATGGCACTCAAAGAAGAAAGAATGATGTCATATATTTCTGTTGGTGACACGGATTTGTTGTTGGATTGGAGTGAGGCATTTTGAGTTATTTTATGCACTTTGGTGTGGATTTTTCTTATGAAGCTTAAATCTACACTGGCATAATTGGCATTGCATTGTCTTTCTAAGCTGTCTGTAAATGCTTCTACCTCTTCCTCATCACTGTAGGGGATTCTATATTCTCCTTGCATTGGGGGAAGCGAGTTACGTTTTGAACGAAGTGATCTCATCATTCTCCACAATGATTGATCCTCTGTGTTTAATTGGTGTATTTTGTTATTCCAGAGTTCGTTACGGTGATCCTTTAGGGCATACCAAACCTGGTTTGCAGCTCTGTTAACTGCCTACTTATCTGCAGGATCCAATGTTCTGTGATATTTTCTTCTTAATCTGTTTTTCTGTCAGATAAGACATTTTATGTCCTATGGGAGTTTATTTGGTGGTGCGTATTTGGTTGTATGCGTTACCTGTGATACTGCTGTTAGTACTTGCTTTTTTTTTACTGCTTTTTCTATGTCTTCAGTGGATATTATATGTGGAACTGGCCCAAGAATTTCCTGGAAGGCTGAGGGAAGTTGTTTCCAGTTTATAAAGGTGGAGGTATTTTCCGTTAAATCTTGTGTGGTGCCTAGTTGCAATATGATGGGGTTGTGATCAGAACTTAATTCGTTGACTGCATGTATTTCATAGCTGTGCACTGTTTCTTAATATAGCTATATCGAGTACATCAGGACGTCCAGTTGCTCCGTAGTGTATGGGTTCTGTGGGTCCTATTACTGCTATGTTTCGTGAAGTAGTATAAGAGTTGATATTTGAGTTTCTGCTATTCCAGGCTGAATGTTTGGCATTAAAATCTCCAGCTATGATTACTGCTTTACCTGCATTTAGTATTTCGTCCAGATCTGATTCTAGGAGTTTTTTTATTTGGGGGGGATGTATGCTGCAAATACCATGATACTGCTTGTGTTCTCCATGCGTATTTCAATTCCTGTTGTTTCCATGTGTTCTGTTTGAGGTGTGGGAATTGCATTGTGTTTTATACTTCTTTTAATGAAGATGGCAGTTCCTCCTCCTCTTGCATAGGTTATTTGGTCTGTGTGGTTGTTGATTCTTGTCTTGTCAGATGGACGCAGGTGTGTTTCATTTACTAAGATGATGTCTGCTTGGGTTTCTGCTGCGAATTCCTGTAGTTCTACTGCTTTGTTGGGTAGTCCGTTAGCATTCCAGCTGATGATCTGTAGAGAGTTGGGTTTTATTTTGCTTTTATCCATTAAGGATCGCAGAGAATAAAATCTGTGTGTGTTTTAGAATGATGTCCTTGGCCTCTTCTGTTGGGTCAGTTTGGCAGAGTTCTGCAAGCATCTCGCCTATGTAGCATGTTATGTTGAGGAGATTGGTATTGCGGATTTGGTATGAATGGTTTGTTTTGGGTTTGGAGTCTTGTTGTTGGGTTGGGCTTGCAACTTCTGCATATGTTCTTCCGTTTGTTGTGGAGGCTGTGATTTGTTGGGTGGTCTGCTTTCGTGTATGGGCTTGCTGCTTTGGGGGATGTGCTGTACACCCTCCGTAGCTGGCGGGGTGTGGGCCCCCACGGTTAGCACATTTCACTGGCTGGGTGAGTGGTTTCTTGCATTCTAGTGCGGCGTGTTTTCCTCCACATTTCACACATCGGAATTCAGGTTTGCAGCATCGCTGTGTATGACCGAACTTCTGACATCTGTGACATTGTGTTGTTG
This sequence comes from Typopeltis vanoorti, assembly GCF_054136105.1. Taxonomy (NCBI): domain Eukaryota; kingdom Metazoa; phylum Arthropoda; class Arachnida; order Uropygi; family Thelyphonidae; genus Typopeltis; species Typopeltis vanoorti. The sequence continues at coordinate 143,607,105 of NC_143557.1, read as the reverse complement.
TGGATTTGCGTCTCAGAGATTCTACTTTTATAATTAGGTTGCAAATGGTTTGGAGGTCATATATATCTTTCTGGTCTTTTGAGATTACGACTAGGATCAAGGGGTAGAGAGTCTTGTCTGCTCTGTGCATTCGGCTTACCTTAATGGGGTTAAATCCTTTGTTATGTAGGGCTGTGGAGACTTCTTCTGTTGATATTGTTTCTGTGATTCCTCTTAGTACTACTTTCAGATGTCTGTCGCTGTTGAGTTAGAATGTGTGATACGGTAGGTTGTTGTTATCCAAGAATTTTGTTATGTTTCTGTAGTCTGTCGATGTCTTAGGTTGAATGCATATTCCTTCTTCCATGTTTGTTGCTTTTGTGAAGGCAATTTCTGTTGTTTTCACAATGGTGGCAATCAATGTCCAGTGTTCCTTGGCCCTTAGGATGACTGGGGATATTCTTTCATTTGTTCCTTTGTCTGTTTCTCTTGTTTTGGGTATTTCTGTCGTGTTAGATATTTTTCTTCTCTTTTGTACTTTCTGGAAGTCTGTGTGCAATTCTGCTGTTTGGTAGGCGTTGCTATGTGTTGCTTGTTCTTCCAGTTGCGGCAAGAGTGCTAAGTCTTGTTGAGGGTGTGCATCGTCTATGATGTCGTCTGTGACTGCTGCAGGGAGGAATGTGTCGTACAGTTTTATCTTCCCTGGCCAGTTATCGTTTCAGAGTTTTCCTAATCTTAGGAACTCTCTGTAAACTTCTTCGAACATTAGTGGCTTTTCCATGGTCTTAGTATTGCTAAGTTATATAGAGAATTGGCTGCTACTTACCTTAGTAGGTTTTTCTGAGTTCTGGCACTCAGAAACGCTCCTGTAGTCCTTTTTGTAATAAGGTTCCAATACTTTGATAATTGAAATTTTATACTGAAATTTATTGAAACATTATATTGAAATTTATGATGGATACGAAATTGTTTACGAAATATGGATATTTGTTTCACAAATTCATCAAATGCCGAAAAAATGTCTTCTCCCCTAGTACTTCCCAATAATGGTATAATTTTCAAAAGTTCTTATCTTGAATAATCTTGAAATACCATGCGAATAAATACCATTAACTGAGCAATATCAGTGAAGTCGTTTGATTCATCAAATTGTAATGAAAAAGCAACACACTGGTGAATGTCTGACATTAAATGAGTATTCAGATTGGCACTTAAAATTTCAACTTTTCTCAAAACTGTTGTTCTGGAAAGTTGTAAATCTTTAATATTGGAAATGATTTCATTTTTATTTTTAAAATCCGAAAATAAAGATTCTGCTGATGCAAGAAAAGATTCTTTTATTAACTCTCCATCAGTAAAAGGCTTTTTTGCTTTTGCTAATAAATGACACACTTTCAAAGATGCAATAGTGACTGATATTGGTTTATTTATTACTTTCGAAATCATATTTTGTTGTCCAGAAAGTCCTGCCTTTAAATTTATAATTTTTGATTTAGGTATTTTGGAATTTTTGGGAAAATCTTCATATTTTGCATGTAACGATCGAAAATGTCTCTCAATATTACCTTTATTTGGAATTGCTACAGATGAATTACAAATCAAACAACACTTTCCAATTACCATTGTAAAGAAAAAATCCGTTTCCCATGCCTTGTGAAAATGATACTTCTTCGATTTCTTTGATACACTCATGATTATCCTCAAATTAAATGAAACTCATACGATGGGCTTTTGTTATGCGTCTACTTTTGCTATCCAGTCATTACTGCGACATTGGAAACTTTTATTATTATTTAACTTTGTATACTTGTAATTTCTATTAATTACTTGTGATGTCTTTTACTCTATACTTTATTCTCAGTTATTCTAATTTGCTGTGCACGCTTTCTCTCTCAGAATCTCTTTTGTTTATCTTATTATGTGCTATGTTTATCTACCTTTCACATTAAGAGTCTTATGCCTAAGATATTAGAAAATTTATTTAAAATGAGACTACGCCACTAATATCTTTGATTAGCAAAAAGAACTCAAATATAAGGCTGGTAGATTTCTCTTTCTCTAACACAAATTCCTACATTAAAACTTCCACAAACAGTCGTGGTCTATTCTTTATCTTAATTTCATGCTTTGGCCAACTCACTTAGATTCCCGCTCAACAAGTCCGATTTATTTTAGAAACAGTGCAGTTGTAAATAAACAAACAGGCAGCACTCTTTTAACAAGAAAGTCAAAAGGACAATTATTTACATTACTATAAAATATACACAATTTTATCATTAGGGAGATTGCTTTCTCTATCCATCTATAAAAACTCTTTAGCAAAAATTAGAATCTTCTTTCTTCAACATTAAATACTGTACTTTCTTTAACACATAAGGTTACCTACTCTCAGCTGCAAAATTTTTACTTATTAATCTCTAAACTTACTCGCAAAGAGGTTACCTAAATCTGTGTTAAGTTATCTTGACACATTTGATATCAACCTCTAACATGCCAATTGATTCTCTTATGGACATTTCTTAACACTATTAATCATATATCTTAAAAGTCTTTCTTGTATCAACTATAACAGGAATTATATAAAAGTTTTGAACATACAAAGGCTCTGTATCTCACATTCAGTCAAAAGTCTTTCACTAAAAGTTCTATGGCAATTCTTTAGTCTCAGATCCATTCAGCTCCGGCAAAAGGTTACTCTCCCTTGGTGAAAAGAAAAACTTATGAGTGAAGGTGCTTCGGGAAATTTGCCTTGCCTTTTCTCCTCTGCTTGGGCTCGCCAAAAATGCCTGGACAACTGCCTTCTTTTTCTGCCGTTTCAACAGCTAGAACTGCCGCCAACAGTTAACTGGATCCCTCTCTGGCCTTGAAACTTTTCTCCGGCAATTGGAACTGTTCCTTTTGACAATTTGAAACCTTGTCTGCGGCATAGAAGTAGTCACACTCTAGCGACGTCTGTAACCGAGAAACTCCTTTCTGGAAGCGGGAAACTCCTCTCTCAGACAACGTGGATCTGGGCAGCCTCTCTGACGGCAACTCTGGACCGGGCGGCCTCCTCTCTGACAGCAATTCTGGAACCGGGACACCTGCTTGCTTCAGTTCCTTTTTATTAGGCCTCCTCTGAGACTTCGCATGAAGTTTGGCAAACCATAAAGAATCGGTATGAGTCTTTCATCTTAAGTTTCAAGTTTGGCAAGCCTTTGGTTCTCCTCCGCTTTCAATTGTAAGTTGCCAGCCATCAGAAAGCAGTTTCAACTCTTTCTGACTGACTGACTGCAAAGATGTTTACACTTAGAGCCTGCAAGCCTTTCTCATACATACAAGTTTCAATAACAATCTTTCTAATGCCATGTACAGATTTGGCGACAAAACACTGCCTTTGTTTTTAACACTCTAACATATTCTTATTAAAGTAGTATATATACAGTTAGCTTCAAAAAGAGTTATTTACAAAAACATCTAATACAAACTATAATGAGACAAAGTTTATTTTTTTACAATATTCACATGGGACTTAACCTAAGTAAAAAATCTATGTAATGTGCTTTGGAATATTTAATATTTAAGCTACAATCGAGTTTTTACACTTTGCTTATAATCGTATTCACTCGGCTCGCTGTTTGACTTTCACTGATCCAAATTAATTCATTTACCCGGACTTATAAGAAAACTACTGATTTGACAATTTTAACGAAAAATAAATAAACAATAGCAATACACTTAAAGCGAATTAAAAATAATACAAAATAATGAAAAATAAAATATTATGTTTTCAGTTTTAATTAAATTTATAAGGAGGAATACACAAGAGATTGACCAAAAATCTCTCCGCGATCGACGGGTTGAACACCCCTGCTATAGAATATTGTGACCCTTAAAGTCACCCATCAAAAGTATGGGTTCAGATAGTTGTGAGATAATGTTATCAAGATCAATTTCATTTAACTCGGCATTTGGTGGTAAATAAATTGAACTTACTGTAATAAGAAATCCCACAGAGAAGCGAATCACTACTGCTTCCAGAGAAGTATTAATTTGGACCTGATGGAAAGGAGTATGACTGCACACTAGGATAGCTACTCCTCCATGAGCAGGACCACCTCCAGTTCTGTCCTTATCTACGACACTGAAATTTCTAAGGGTAAAGTCCTCAATGGGTCTTAAGTACGTTTCCTGAAAGTTATAGGTCTTGTGATTAATGTGTTCAACAGAGAAGCACTTGCGATCACAAAGTTAAAGTATGGTGAAATTATCAGTGTCCTTCCCATTATTGCAGCAATCCTCTGTGTTACCTTCACTACCTTTACAATATGTCCCCTAAATTTCAGTTTTCTATCAATCATCGACCCCAGATCTCTTGTCTCCCCTACTTCCTGCAGTTTAACTCCTCCCATTGATGTTTCCCAAACCTCAGGACCTTACATTTTGCTGTGTTAAACTGACAGCCCCATTCATTTGCCCATCTATCTAGCTTATTCAAATCCTCTTGCAGGGCAGGGCTACCACATCAAAAAAAAAAAAAAAAAAAAAAAAAAAAAAAAAAAAAAACAGAGTGTTTGTCTCTTCGTATGGCTGTGGCAAGAATATTTATCTTCTTTCCAATTCCCAACACCTCTATATATGCCGTCCCTGGACTTCAAAAGGCCTTTGATAGCATCTCCCTTCCTGCTCTCCTTCAATGTCCTCCTTAGTACTGTAGCAATCTTCTGGGTTGCATTCACAGCCTTTGCAATATGCAGTATTTCTGAACTTCAAATCTCCATTTACTATCACCCAAGATCTCTTGCCTTCTCCACTTTATCCAGTATAGCTCCACCAAGAGTGTATGCAGGCCCCTCTCTGGATTCCAAATTTCAACTTTTCATTTAGCTGTGTTAAATTCAGCTGACATTGCCATACATTTGCCAACCTTTCCAGCTTATTCAAGTCATCATGAAGAGCCACACCATCAGCATTATTACTAATAGCCTTCTCAAACTTCACATTATCTACAAACAACTAAATTTCTCTCTCTTTCTCTAATCCAGTGACAATATTGACATAAAGGGTAACCAGTAATGGTCCCAATAATGGAATCCCAGTTATAACTTTCCTTCTTTCTGATACCGCTTCCCTGTTGAACAACTTGGATATCTATTTGAAAGCCAATTTCCAATCCACTAACCTGATATCTAAACTCATATGTTGCAACTTAAATATCAACTTATCATATGACATCTTATGAAATGCCTCTACACAATCCATAAAAAGACAGTACATGCCTTTTCCTCATCCACTCTTCTTTTTACTTTTATTATAAAAGGCAATCAGATTACTAAAATAAGAGTGTCCCTTAACAAATCCATGCTTGTCTGCATAAATGATACTGCCCTCATCTGTCAATTCAATATACATTTTTCCAAAATCTTAACAACCAGAGAAAAATGCAAATTGATCTATAGTGTGGTACCTCCATTCCATAAATCCAAAACAATCATCCAACCTATCTCCAAATGCTTTGAACTATTATACTATCCCAAGATGGTTTCTCACTTGCTTTATAATTCAATGTAAATTCCTTCCTACTTAATACTTTCTGCATGCCCATTCATCCTTCAACTCAGGACTACATGGTCAATCTTACCAATTTATGAACGTATACTGGTACCACAGCAAGTCTTGGACCCTGTCCCCAGACTACAGAGGAGACACTGCAACACTTGTCTTCTTCCTTACTCACTTGCTTTATAATTCAATGTAAATTCCTTCCTACTTAATACTTTCTGCATGCCCATTCATCCTTCAACTCAGGACTACATGGTCAATCTTACCAATTTATGAACGTATACTGGTACCACAGCAAGTCTTGGACCCTGTCCCCAGACTACAGAGGAGACACTGCAACACTTGTCTTCTTCCTTACTCACTTGCTTTATAATTCAATGTAAATTCCTTCCTACTTAATACTTTCTGCATGCCCATTCATCCTTCAACTCAGGACTACATGGTCAATCTTACCAATTTATGAACGTATACTGGTACCACAGCAAGTCTTGGACCCTGTCCCCAGACTACAGAGGAGAATTGCAACACTTCTCTTCTTCCTTAGTGGCATGCCAACTAACTGACTGATCCTAGCCAGGGTCCCATCCAGAAATGTCTGTTTTGCCAAAGATGGATCAAAAGTAGTAACAAACAACTGAGAATCCCCTTTTCTAATGTCCAGGGATTGTAATATATACCAAACATGTAGAACACAGAATAGAAGAGACTCATGAGAAGTAGAATGAAGATATGAAAAGTTAAGACTATAAACAAATGGAGAAAAAAAAAAGTTACTATCATCACTGGTATATCTCCTCTACTATGAATCGGTGTCCCATATCGAGAAGCACTTTTCAACATTATACACAAACTTCACTCAGTTGTTAGTACACATGGATTTGATAAGATTCTTCTTAAAGTTAACACTTGAAGAAGAATCTGAAAGAAACCAATAACCATCATTCACTGAAGGATCTTCTTATGAAATGAAGATCAGGAGTCAATAAGGTTGAAAAGACTATTGCCCAATGGAAATAAACACTTTTATATGCCTTTACATGCACTGTCAAGTCAAAAGTTTATTTTTCACTTGGTTAGCCTATAATAAATTTAGTTTAATCCTTTATCCAAGTGTGAGCAAACAAAGTTTCTGCTTGAAAATATCTTCAGGAGTGCGGAAAGGTAGTACAACACCGGGCAACTCGCAGCAAAGGTGGAGCAAGCTAACATCACTCCTATCTCAGTATCTCCCATAATGCAAAACACATCTCCTTACAGATATGTATAATGTTATGCATTAAGGGAAGCGCCACTACCCAGACTACTTTCGACATTCAGTGGGAGCGGAGCCAGGCCCAGAGGTGGAGATACCAGGCAGAAGCAATGGCAGGTCATCTTTACCTATAGGAGTTGCCAAACGGTGTGCCAACTTTATATTAAATTACTCTGGATTTAGAGAAAGATGTCAAAAGTTTATTTTTCACTTGGTTAGACTATAATAAATTTAGTGTAATCCTTTAAACACTTGTCCCCAGTCCTGAAGATATTTTCAGGAACAAACTTTGTTTGCTCACACTTGGATAACAGATTAAACTAAATTTATTATAGTCTAACCAAGTGAAAAATAAACTTTCAACATCTTTCTCTAAATCCAGAGTAATTTAATAAAAAGTTAGCACACCGTTTGGCAACTCCTATAGGCAAAGATGACCTTCCATTGCTTCTGCGTGGTATCTCCACCTCTGGGCCTGGCTCCCACTGAAGAGACCTCAATAAAGGTTGAAACTAGTCTGGGTAGTGGCCCTTCCCTTAATGCATAACATTATACATATCTACAAGAAGATGTGTTTTGCATTATGGGAGATACTGAGATAAGAGTGATGTTAGCTTGCTCCACCTTTGCTGCGAGTTGCCTGGTGTTGTACTACCTTACCCCAGTCCTGAAGATATTTTCAGGTGCAAACTTTGTTTGCTCGCACTGTCAAGTCCTATAAAAGTGTTTATTTCCGGGCGGTAGTCTTTTCAACCAAGTAGTATGCATGATTCTTAATTCAATATTTTGTTGAAGATAGTCTCTTCCTATAGAGAGACCAACTTCAAGGAAAAAGCATACAATTGTATATATATTAGTGGTGGGAAATTCCCCTGCAATTCTAATATTCAGTTTCTCCCATTTTATAGATGAGTATTAAGAGATCTACCAAAATCATCTGGAATTCAACCTTCTGACTAGGCTTTCTGAATTATGCAATGTATGCATTTGCATTAAAATTTGTATAGCGCCATATCTGAGCATTTTTGATCTAATATCATCTATTCCACTTTCAACATTTCATCTTTCTGATGCTTTTTTTCTACTTGAAGTATTGTTATCTACTATATTGCAAACTGAAATAAAAATATTCTAAAATATCCATATTTTCAGTTTTTTTGCTTTTATCATACCAAATTCCCAATTTGCCAGCTTCACTGATTATCTCCTATATTAATCTCAAATCTTCCAAAGAATTTTTGGTTAATTTTACACATAGCTTACATTTTTCTCTGTATTCTCTAAGGAAACATGAAAATATATGCCAGAAACTTTCAATATGATTTCTTCTTTACCAGGAACTTCTAGAGACTGACATGAAGTTCTGATTTTTTTATTTATGCAGGCATCCTTCATACAAGATTTCTTTGCTAAATCAGTAGTGAAATGTTTTTTTCAGATTTTGATATTAGGTCTTTAAGGTTTGATAGTACTTATTTTCAGATGGTTTCATTTTTTCCTCAAATAATATTTGAGTCCACAGTTCATCTCTGAAAGTTGCACTACTTATATTCTTTAAAAAAATAAAATAAAATAAAATAAAAAATATATATTTTTTCTTTTCAGTAAGACCGACTTTTATCTGTTTAAAGTATATGGTGATATACTTTAAACTTTAAGCTTTGCTCTTTTTTCACCCAAAAAAACACTTTCTGTACGGACTAGTTGTTTAATAGAGACTGTGAGTGAGTGAGAGAGAGAACTAAACATAATTTATTACTCCTATATTTTTCACTCTATGTCATGAGTGTCTTTCAGGAAGAAGACAGAAAAACTGGTAACAACATTTAAATTCTAAATACAAGAGCGAGTCATAAGATTTTTGGATTCTAAAAGGTTTAGGCCTTACTTCTCATGCCATTGACACTAGACACAAGGTTCATTGGAACCATACCAAGATGCTACACTACAGTAGACTCAATTCCAATTGTCTATTTTTTTTAATCATATGAAGCCATATGCCACCATCCTAATCTTAATCGGACCAAATGTATACCTATTTCTAAGTTTTGGGAAGTGATTGCTGTTAATTGTTTCTAATTTTTTAATATTTTATTTATTTATTATTTTTAAATTAATTAAATAATTATACCTCTATTCCCACATCTCTGAACTCTAATAGTATTTCCTGCTACTGGACAGCTGCACCTGAGACATGCGATATTATAAGCATGTTGTATGAGTCGTTCTTGTATTCAGAATTTAAATGTTATTACCAGTTCTGTTTTCTCCCTGAAAGAATCTCATGATATATTGAGTGAAATATATAGGAATAATAAATTATATTCAGTTTTCTCTTATATGTGTGAAGCCATTATTCAAAAAATATAGTATTTGTATATTGATGAGTTTCATTTACAGCTGTTTCATTTTCATTTACCTTTTAACAGACAATATAACTAAGTCTCAGTATCCACAGCTGGCCTCATTGGCTGAGTAATAGCACATTCCCCTCCAACCAGCAGGTTGTGGGTTCAAGTCCCACTGCAAGCATGGGTAAATGCCTGCTCTGGACCAGCTTGTATAGCTCCTTAAGTTTATAAGGTTTGTCTTAAAAAAAAAAAAATGTATTACTATTATTAAGAGAGACTCCAGGGAATCTGACTCATTGAGGGAGGTCATATAACACACCAACTATGATATTTATTCTTGAATTCATTCACGCTGCTTGCACTCCCAACATCCAATGGCAATGCACCACCCTATGAGAGAAATATCTAGTCCTCATTAGTGGCCTTCATTCTCAGCTTCCAAGGGTGCCCTCTTGTCCTTTCCCTACCTTCCATAAATTGAAATCCTGTATGACCTTTTCAGAAGTTTGTAAGTCTCAATCATATCTCCCATCTTTCTTCCTGTCTGCTAGTGTCTGCAGTCTACAAATTCTCAATCTGTCTTCATACTCAGTATTCCACAATCCTGATATAATTTTTAACACTCTCCTTTGTACTCTTCAATATATCAGAATCATGACGGAAACCAGACCTGCGCACAATAGTCCAAGTCTTATCAGGGCCTTGTAAAGAGACAAAATAACATCCTTATTTTTACATGCATACATTCGTTTCAGCATTGCAATTATCTTTTGAGTTGTATTTGCAATCTTTGCCACATGACCCCTGAACTTCAACTTCCTATCTATTCTCCAAGATCCCTAGCCTCATCATCCCACCAATATAATACGATATTGGATATCTAATCATGCCGAATTGAATGACTTTACATTTACTGACATTGAACTGATACCCATTTTCCCATGCCCACAATTCCAGCCTATTCAAATCATTCTGCAAGTACTGCATATCAGCAGCATTGCTGATTACCCTACCTATCTTTGCATCATCAGCAAATAGATGTATGTTGCTTGTCAAATCCTTCCCAATGTCAATAATAGTGAATCAAGCACTGATAATTGTGGTACACCACTAGTTAGCTTAAATCTTGGAGATTCACATCCCTCGTGTACCACTTTTTGATATAGTCAGTCAGCCATCCTCTTATCCATGCTAATATTTTATAATCCAAACCCATTTTCTCCAATTTATGCAGCAGTCTGCATTGCTGTATTCTGTCAAAATCCTTAGCAAAATCCAAAAGTATCATGGTGTATCCATTCCACTTGTCTAGTTCAATGGTAACATTGTTATAGAATGTGAGCAAGTTGCTAAAACATGATCTTCCCTTAGTAAACCTATGTTGTTCATTGCAAAGTAGAGATTCACTGTCAACCCATTTCCAAATGCAATTCCTAACCAATTTTTCCAAAATGTTCACCACCATTCCTGAGATACTAATTGGTCGATAGTTGGATACATTGGTCTTTGCACCACCCTTGTGCAATGGAATTACCATACATTCCTTCCATTCCTGCAGAATCTCCCATTCTGAGAATCATATTAAACAGCCTGATCAAAGGAATGGCCAGTTCAGCTGAACACTCTTTTAGCACACGTGCTATGTCCCATCAGTCCCTATTGCTGAATTCTTATTCAATTTGTGGAACAGCTCTAATACTTTGTCCTCATACACCTGCGTTTCTTCATCTAGTGAAGAGGTAACAGTGAGTTCAATGTTGTGTACAACAGGTTGATAGCTTTGACAAAATGGACACTCATTAACTGAACAACCTCTTCTGCATCTGTAACCCTCACACCATCAGGATTTAGAAGTTATTCTTTCATATTCATTCTTTCTTTTACTTGCAGCATATCGATAGAATTCTTGTGGATTGTCTTTAGATGCAGAGCCAGTTTCTTTTCATACTCTTTTCATACAATTACCATACATTCCTTCCATTCCTGTGGAATCTCCCCTGTTCTGAGAATCATATTAAATAGCCTGGTCAAAGGAATGGCCAGTTCAGTTGACACTCTTTTAGCACATGTGCTGATGTTAAGAAGAGTTATCCTTTCATATTCATTCTTTCTTTTACTTGCAGCATATCGATAGAATTCTTGTGGATTGTCTTTAGATGCGGAGCCAGTTTCATTTCATATTCGGACTTTAAATAAATAAAATTATTTTTTATTTAATTATTTTTTGGCTTTTGTTGAAGGAACATGTTGAATAACTACTCTCTTTCGCCATGTTGCTACAGTCATATAGTGAAATTGGAAAAGTTACCATAGTTACTAGTTAGAAGTATCTGAACCTATTTTGGCTCTTCTCAGTAACACCGTATGTTGAGGCTTAAGTGTTGTGAAGAAGTCATGTTGGAGGTTTAATGAAATATTATCAGCACTGAGAAAGGATTAAAAACAATTTTAATACTTCCAATATTTCGTATCTGTCACAGAGACATCTTCAGGGATTACAAAAAAACTGTTTATAACAACACACACACACACACAAATAAATACAATAGTGAGTGAAACTAAAGTCCTATCTATGTGATGCACCCTCTATGGGCATTTGCAGGTGGCCTAGGATGTAAATCCTAGGAAGAAACTCCCCAAAATTTGGGAAAGAAACGTTAATTATTAGAGATCCCTCTTTACATCCTTGGCCACCTGCAAATACCCACAGAAGGTGCACCACCTAGATAGGACTTTAGTTTCACTCACTATTTTATTTATTTGTGTGTGTGTGTGTGTGTGTGTGTGTGTGTGTGTTATTATAATCAGTTTTTTTTATAATTCCTGAAGATGTCTCTGTGACAGAGACGAAATATTGGAAGTATTAAAATTGTTTTTAATCCTTTCTCAGTGCTGATAATATTCCATTAAACCTCCAACATGAATCTCAGTAACACCAATTATGCTGACATGATATTTCTGTAATTCTTCTGCTAACTCTACCTCTTCTGCTTTATGTGCTCCTGTCTTACATAACACTGTTATATTCCAACCTTCCAAAATCATAATTCAACAACTATTTTCTGAGATGAACTATATGATCTGCCCAGTGTGATGTATTTTGTTCCCAACTTTCTTAACCAGTAGTAGTTTTCAGAGAATGAGAGGTCAGCATGTTGCCTAACACTACCTTGGAGTGTCAGATCACTGTGATTATGTACCACAAAACACCAGACCCACATTACTCCTTATCAAACATATTCAGAATAAATCTGAAAATATATATCCATTTCGAAGGCAGAGATTCTGTTCATCTCCATCCAGAGGAATATTTTTAGAAAGTTGTGGCTCCTAGGGAAGCCATAATGATTATCATAACTATTAGAATTCCTTCTTTGAGGAGTTTCAGGTTATTCAGTGGAATAAAAACTATTCCCCTATCCAAAAACTTAAATCAGAACTTTTTTTGTTTATCTATAATAATAATAAATCCAGAATCTGTTGAATTATGTCACAATCAACCACTACACTAAAGATAAAAAATAACAACATATGGGCACACTATTTGTGCCTATGTGAAAAAAATATAAATAAATAAATAAACTCAATAAGCAAAATTAATGAAAAGTATTCTAAAAATTTTCACATTCTTTTACATTATAAAATTCACTTTTGGAAAAACGTCTAAGATGCATTAAAATATTTAAGCATGCATACTTAACTACCTGGTTAGCTTTGGACTTCAGCTCATTGAAACTCCCCACAATTAAAGCTTCTGCTGTTATTCCATCAGGACCAGTGCCAATGCTACCACCAAGCCCAAGAATTGCCATTTTTTGTTTTCGTGGATAAAGCATCCAAGCGGATTCATTTCCTCTTTCCCAATGTGGAACTAAGGCTGGTTCTGTATGAACGTTTTCTAAGTTCTCGGATTTCAAAAGATTAACCATGTAATCAATAGCATTTTCGAGATTTTTGGTACCTGCTATACGAGAACCAAAGGTGTCCACAAATTTTGCCAACTGATTGTAGGTTTCGCCTTTCTGTTTCCCGTTGACCACATACTCGACAATATCTCTTACCACACTTTTATGCTTATAAATTTCTTTGCGCAAATTATCTGGTAGTGTGCAGTTCAGTGGGCTACCTGACACTGGATTAATGAAGCTAATCCATATAAAACCAAAATAGTAAAGCATCAACTTTCCCTTAACCATTTCACGCACTCCTTTCATGTTTGAATATTATTATTCGAATGTACCTTCGAAAGTGCACATATCACACACGTGACTGACGATGCAATTACCACCATCCGGTTTCTACTAAGAATCGGTCGAGGTCGCATGACAACTGATGTTAGTGTTACAAAAATGGGCTGTTATATCATGCAATACAACAACCATGTAAAACACGGAAGGGTCTAAAGTTCACACTTGGCAGTTCAATTCAGTTTTTACCGCAGACGAGTTTTCAAATTACCGGTTTATCTAAAAGATGTTTCCGCATTATGCAACACCAGATGGCGATATAAAAGTAAATTACAGCATTCAACTTTTTAGTGCTCAGCATCACATTGAATATTTACATATAATTGTTACAGATAATCGAGTAGTTATCTATAGCTTAATTTATAAATTTAATTTATTTAAAAACAAACAAACTCAGAATCTTAGGAATTGTGTAGCTTGGTGTAAATCTATTAAAAATACAAATGTCGTATGTGCAGCTTTAATTTTTCTGTTTATCTGAAAATTTACTTTGGCAGATGGATAAGAGCAGATAAACTTGTAAAGTTGTTGCTCTAACGAAATTCATTTTTCACTAATTAAGGAGGTAGATGCAAAGCTCTCCCTTTTTCTTTTTTTTCGTACAGGAAGTGAAAAAATTATTGATATTAAATTTTGATTACATTATTTATTGTTGTCTGTCGATTCCTTGGAGTTGCCGGGAATAATAATAATTGTTGTTGTTATAATGAATAAAAGAAAACGACAGTAATGTTTCAGAAATCAATACATTATACAATGCCTTTAAACATGCATATTTGCTGCTAAACTTCATAAATTTCGCTAAAAATAGCTTCAAGATTGCTGATTAAAATATATAGCAGTTCAGAAAATTTGAAGATGAAAGAATATTCAACAAACCATATTCTCATTTTTAGCTACACAGCATAGGTATACATTTGTATTGCTTCTAGGATTGGCAAAGTGTATTAGCTGGAAAGTTCTGAAGGTTCATTTTAAACCAACATTAGCAACTAGCATTAAACAAAAAGTGTAACGTCTTATTAGTTGTACATTTTAGCGTGAATTTTTTTTAAAAAAAACACTGTTGATTACCATGAACAATAGTAATATATTATCAACACATGGGGGGGGGGAATAAAATTTTCGCAACAATTTCATTAATTCAGTTTTAGAATATATGTTAAGTTTACGGAGCGTTGGAAAAATATTTCAAGGAAACGTATCATTTATTATTATTATTATTGGGTTGTTCAAAAGCCCTACGCATGTGCATGTGAACTGCTATGTAATGTTCAAGGTGTTCGAGCTTTGTGAGGAAAAAACACCAGAATAGTAATACATGTTTTGTATGCCTGCCCAGGATAGTGGAATTTGTAAGTCTGGCAACGGTGCTCTCATATTTACGAAAATAAAAGATTTGTGAAGTACTCAGGTGGGCAAGTAATTTTTGTAGACCATTGTTTCTCAAAGTGTGGTACGCGTACCCCCCCCCCCGGAGGTACGCGAAAGGTCGTTAGGGGATACGTGGCAATTTTCGGTTATGCATAATTAAAGGAGTCATTATATTTTTCAACAAACAGTGCAATTAGAGACAACCGGGATAAAACGGCACCAACTAATGAATCACATCCCCTCTACAACAGAAACTGCTGTATAGACCAGCAAAACCATATGTTGCCGGCGGAACATATGGTTTTGCTTGACACCACCCCCGTGGTTAACGTGTTAAAACTAAGAAATATATAGTGAATGTGTTTCAGATATTATGGAATTCGGTTGAAGGGAATTAGTAATTCAACTCAACTGTTGATATGTTAATTTATCTTTGGTTTGCGCGATCTTTTGTTGATACCGCACCAATCATATGCAGTTCTTCGCTGCTCTACGTATCTCAAGTCCTGTAAATTACTGGTAATTTTTGCTTGAAATAATGGGAAAGAAGATGACGCTATTTGGGAAGATGGCTTTGACAATGCACACAAAGAAACTGTTCTCGATACCAAAAGTAGTGATAGCGAGTAGGAGCTTCTTGGTAAGTCGCACCATTTTCAGTTTTTTTCTGAAAACTTTAGTTTCCAAAAATTCCCGCACGTATCTAGCAACACACGATTTTTTAGCTTTAATTTTGGGAAAAAAGTTAAGAGTTATATTCGACTAAACACAGTATTTTTTTTTAGCTTTCAAATTCTTACGAATGGATCATTGGTTAAAGATTGGATTTATAAAACTCAGAAAAGAGAGCAATATAGCAAATACAAGTAGCTGTAAGCAACAAGAAAACGTTGATATTGCATCTGGATCAAATGAAATTGATACGAGTGAGTCGTCTGACATCTCTAGAGAACCAAAATTTAAAAATAAATCATCTTTTTTGTTTACATGAACATATAAATTCAAATAAAATAGATATTTAATTTTAATTAATATTTTAAATTAATTTATTAATTTTAATTTATTTATTTATTTCTAATTAATTAATGAATTTATTTTTTTAAAATTAATTAATTAGGGGTACTTGGTAATAATGAAAATTTAAGAAGGGGTACGCGGATATATGACGTTTAAGAAACACTGTTGTAGACAATGCATATTCATACCAACTTTATTTTTTCTGCACCTCATATTAAATAAAAATATGGATATTTTGCACCTAAACAGGAAATGACAAAACATTTTTGCTTTTATTTTTTGTAATCAGCACAAACAGATGCAGATAATCCAGTGATATCATCAATGAGGAGGATTTGTTGACCAGGTTGAATTTTGTGATTCTTATCAAAGAGTGAACTATGATTCATACCAAACTCAGTTAAACGTAAAGATAAATAATAATAATTATATTTCAAATAATCAGTGATTAGTGTATACGATCCTTGAAATAAAAATAACTAGATCAATACACATTGATTAATTCAACACGAGTCACCACAATTATACAAGTTTCTATTAAAATGTTTTGTAATATATACGCGGTATAAATTGTTCGAAATCTGATACAGGTATCTCTTGTCACGTAACGCTTTATAGATCCTGTTTTATAGCGAATATTGTGCGTGTGTGTAACGAACGAAAAAGTTGTTATGAATAGCTTCACTTGAGGAAATATGCTAATCCATTTAGTCATCAATCTACACCACTGAAAGTTTTTCCATTTGGTCAGTAAAATTGTAAGTTGGCTTTCTTTTTAGCCAAATTTTGACATTTTTTGGCTGACGTCAGGGACCAGTGTATCATGTCCATCAGTTATTTCTGGTGGTTTACTGATTTTGTGGGAGTAAATATACCAAGTTTCTAGAAGAAAAAATCGTGCTACTTTATTTTGAGATTGACTGACTCACCTCAATTTAAATGCCCTTCATAAGGAATTTTTGTCTCAATGTTTATCCGATGTGACCGGGGAGTCCAGTTTCGCTGGAAATAAAAATAAAAATTTAATAATAATAAATAATTTTAATAAAAATGTGATGTTCATTCTGAGTTCAATAAAATAATGAATGAAATTTCATATTCTATAAATAGCAACTCCGAGTTACACGTTCTTTTGATGAATCATCATCAACTGAGCTATAAGGTATAAACCATGTAGTAATTATTCTAGCACACTCTCACCATCATAATTCCAAGATCTACAATACCAGTAAGAATGTCATAGAAAAATACATAATTTCTAACACTGTAATTCTACTTAGTACATCTTATACGAAGATGGAAGTAAAAAGAATAGTACGCTACCGTAACTTGCCAATGATTTATAAGATGTGCGTGTGGCATGCAAATGGCATCAGTTGTGCTGCACACTGGCATTTGTCATGAATATTCTCAAGTGACTAACACAGCACTTGGGAATGTATCCGATGACTAGTCAGTCGTCTAGGTGTCATTCCAAAAATTATGAAATAAAATCCTCAGTGCCTGTTAGTGTAGTATACGGAAATATTCAGTTTATGTGAAGGCTATAGAGAGTAAGCACTGTTCTTCAAAAGTGTTCATTGGTGAGAGTGCAGATACAGAAATTCAGTGAAACAATCTTGCTGTCATTTAATTAATTTAGTTTATTTTTCTCAGAAAATACTTTCACGGTATCTAAACTCACAACACACGAAGCCACGTCCTCTAATTTATATCACCCAGCACTCATGAGAGTATAAAAGAAGACTCTCTGAAGAAACCTGCATGCTTTTACAAAGGCAAGTAAGCTGTAGAATTTCAGTAAATGTATAAAAATAAAGCAAAAGATCATTCGCTGCTAGGAAAGGTCTCATTAATTGGTTTGTCGAACACTAACTACTTTATGCAGTTGAACCATCAAATAATAATACGACCGAGTTTTAAAAACTGAGTAAGAGAAGCAATAATTTAATTAGTTAAGTATTATTTTACGAATATTCCACCAAGTTTTTTTAACATATAAAGCACACAACGTGTCAGGTTATATAATCCACCAACCAAACTCAGAACTTTTTCAAGCCACTTCATGCCTCCAATAAACAGTGTGATGAATGAAATTCATCGCACCATGGGTGTGAATTCGCATCTACAATCCGCTGGTTTGAAACTAGTAGTAGGGTGGTAACTTTGATCCAAATCAAGATCAAGATAAGATAAGGAATCGTGACGTCATTGTGTGATAAGCTGATTGACGTCATTGTGTGTGATGTTCTTCAATGACATCATGAGATTGGAATGTTTGAATTTCCCTGAGGGCTGATACATCTGCCCTTGTGTTTTTGGTTCGAGTATGGAATTGTGGGTAAGATTGGAGATAAGGAATCGTGTCGTGATTGGTGGGGCAGTTTAAACAAGATCAGCATAAAATAAGTGATGTAATTTGTTAGTTGTAAATCGGTGACATTATTGTTTTGAATGGAAAAGGAAGATATATTAGTGGATAAAAGATTCGGATTGTGATTGGTGGGACAGTCTGAACAAAATAAGGTTAGGGGAATGGGGGGGAAGCGACATCAGTGTCTTGAATGTGTATTGTTATGAGTTATAGATAAATAAATGGTTTGTGTATGGCATTATGGGTGATAGATAGTGATAAGATAAATTTTGGAATGTTTAGAATTTCGCTGGGGGCCCCCTTCTGTCAGGGACATCACGTGGTGTGTTGGGTTCACGTAACACTGTGGAAGATATTTAGAGATAGTGAATCGTCACGTTATGTGTTTGGAAATTTCTGGGGAACATATGTCTCTCTGTAATATCACATAGTGTTTTAGTTTGCATATGGAATTGTGGGCGATGTTTTTGAGATAAGATACCTTGGAATTTTCCCAGGGTGACACACATCCACCATTATCGTCAAGTTTTCTCTTTGGGTATCTATAGACGGCAGCACTAATTTTCCAATAGTTTGGGGTATTTATTTCCTGTTAAAGGTGGGAATTCTTAAAGCGGAATCGTGATGGCGGCAGTGATTAGGGCTTTCTGAATAATTTAATTATATGCTGGTGTTCCTCAAACACACACTTTTTTTACATAGCTCATACATATTTTATTCTATATATTGATATTCCAAACACTATGGGAATTCTTAGAGTATATTAGGGTCTAGTGGCGGCAGCGTTTAGGCTTTTCTGAATAATTTAATTATATGCTGGTGTCCCTCAAACACACACTTTTTTTTCCATAGATCATACATATTATATTCCATATTCATATTCTAAAGACTATGGGAATTCTTTCTAGAAATTGTAACGATAATTTAAATTACATACAGCATTTCGAAAATGGTTCTTCTAAATGCGAATATTCCGTAAAAGATATTCCAAAATAGTTGAATTTTATATCCACAGCACAACACAAACGCTCCCACAGAACAATATTTGTGTAAATAACCAGAAAATATAGTTGACTACATCAATTAGATTTCCACCCGTTTGGTTCTGTTCGTTTTCTTGGAGATGACTCATTAATTTCCGGTTTAAGTTTCAATCTCTTTTCGGACTATGGAACTATAGTTAGTCATTTTGTATACAAGTAAACACATCCTATATTAGATGACTTGCAGTATTTTTCAAAAGGTATAATTTCCTACATTTTTTCCCTGCGCTTCTGGAGCTTCTCTGATTACCAACATCCTGGAAGAAAAGTAAACTGTGCTTGCCTTTCTGTTAATCCCATTTATTTCCGGTCGTAGTTTTCGATTTCTATCAAACTATGGAACTGTAGTTTAGTCTTCTTGTATTAATCACATCCTGTAATATATGAGTTGCGGTATTGTTCAAAAGGTATCATTTTCCCACAGTTGGATGTTTCTCAAACACTTACATATGGCTAAGTGATTAGCATCGACATGATTGTGATGACACATATCCTAAACTTATTCATTCCTGATTAAGGATTTTATACACTTATTGTTTTCAAGTAGATGGCTTGTTTGTTTGTTTACATTTTGTGTAGCTAGTTTGAAATAAACTGGAATTTATTTCAAATGAATATTAGACCTGTAATACTTTATTAATTTCTATGTTACCTTTTAGTTGACTGATATTATTAACAAATTGTATTTACTGAATCTAACATACAGAAATTAAATAAAGTGAAAAATACAGTATTTTTTTTCTTATTCTTCTGATTTCACATTTGCGCTGACGTTCATAGTGTACGATTTCCCACTGGTGCTTACATACAATTCACGTGATTTTTCTCCATGTGACATTTCAAAACATGTTGAATTATATTTTTTACATAGTTCAACTATGTAAAACTCATTTCTGTTAGTCCCAATTGACTGTTGTCCTCCCAGCCCGACATTTATTTCACAGTAGGGATATATATATATATTTTTTTTAACAGAATTGTTATATTTGATATTCTTTCCAATACAAATAAATAATTATTTATTCTTCTTTCAAATGAAACAACTCAGAAAGAAAGAAAGAAAGAAAAATGTTTACCCTCAAATAAATATTTATGAGCACAGCGAACAAGAAAATCATCAGCTTTTTCAAAGTTCTGAAATTTATGCAAATATTCTTTTCATCATTTAGTATCATTTAACTCAGGGGTGTCCAATGTTTTAGCTTCCCTGGGCCACATTGGAAGAAGACAAGTTGTTTTGGGCCACACATAGAATACACTAACACTAACGATAACTGATGAGCAAAAAAACGTAGAATATATAGTTAACATATTAAAGTAACTTAAACTTCATTAATTCATGAATATTTTATTATAAAAGTAAAAGAGAAGACAGCAACATGAAATTAGTGAGATGTTTGACATTGTTTTTGAGACACTAATGCTACGATATTTGGTTCGATGGAAGTAGTTGCTATTCTCAGTGAGTTCTGAAGGTGCTCATCAGATATTTTGGTTCTAGTTTTATTCTTCGTGTGCTTCATCCTTGAAAATAGCTGCTCATAAATGTAGGTGCTTCCAAATAGTGATGACATGAGTAAGGTGTGATTGTGAAGTGAGGGATATTTTTCTCTGGGAAGATATATCTTACAGAAGTCCAGTAAAGAGACATGATCAAATTTTTCTTTAAGTTCAATGTGAGATTGAAGCTGTAGGCATTCCATTTGAAAATTGGCAGGTAATATGTTTATGTCGACTGAAAATGGAGTTACAAATATACCAAAAGATTGATGATTTTTCCGGAAATCTTGAAATTCTCAAATTCCTGTATCAAATCGAAAAACAAGGCTGCATATTCTTCGTTGTTCACAGGACCGTGTTTAGCCAACGTGTCGAAATGCATAAAAGTGTTTGCCTTAATTTGAGATTACCATAGTTCCAGTTTCATTTCGAACGCTCTTATAGTTTGAAACATTGTATTGATCGTTGGTTTTCACCTGTTTCAAGACACATGTTTTATTCATATAAATGAGCAGTCAAGTCTACTAAAAATGCCAAATCTGTGAGCCAGTTTTCATTGTGAAGTTCTAGCACAAATTTTGTTTTTGAATCCATAAACGACTTGATTTCATTTTGCAAATCATAAAATCTTTTCAACATTTTACCTCGACTTAACTATCTTACATCTGAAAAGTAAATGATGTCCCCATAGTCAGCATCCATAAATTTAAGGAATTCCTGGAATTGGCAATGATTCAATCCCTTGGCCCTTATGAAATTTACAACCTTGATGACAATCTGCATGTCGTTATCCATCTTTAAAGCTTTTGCGCATAAATTTTCTTGGTGTACTGTGCAGTGATATTTCATCATATGTAATTTTGGGAGGGAACTGCATCGTCTGCTATTAATTTTGCAAGTCCATCTCTTTTACCTATCATCGCTGGGGCACCATCAGTAGCTATACCAGATATGTTAATAATGGACAAAGAAAATCTCTTTAACGTATTTTTCACTGTTTCGTATAAATCTCTTGATTTAGTTGTGCCTTTTAAAGGCACTAAAGAAGCCATTTCTTCAGTGATATTATATTTGTCATCAATACCTCTAATAAAAATTGCCAATTGAGCTGTATTAGTAGCATCAGTGCTTTCGTCTATTGCCAAAGCATAAAATTGAAAATTAGCATCTCTACTCTCCAAACCTTTTTCGACAGATTTTCCTATTTTATCAATTTGCCTGGCTAGTCAGGTGAGACAAACTGATTTTAGAAAAATCCCCTTTTTTATCAGGGCAAATTATATCTGCCATGCTTTCCATACATTGCTTAATAAACTCACCATCGGCATACGGTTTTGATTTTTTTGCTATCAGGTTTGCAACCACATAACTAGCTTTTACAATAGAATCCATTTCAGTTGTTATTTTTTTTAAAAAAAATTGTTGAGATGATAGACTTTCTCTCAGTTCCGCTATTTTGTCTCTACGACACATTCCTTGATACGCACTAAATTTCGCAGCATGTTTTTGCATGTAATGCCAATTCAAATTGTAGTCTTTGAAAACTGCCACAAATTCCATACAAATTAAGCAGATTGCCTTAGTATTTGCCTCGACAAAAAAGTAGTCATCCGTCCACTTTTCGTTGAACAATCTTCCTTCTACAATTTTTCTTTTTTTTGGTTCGGTTTTCTTTTGGAGACACTGTGGAAGCCATGCTGGAATTAAAAAAAAATAGATTGAAAATTAGAAAGCAAAGTTTAATAATCACCAAATCGCCAAATTTTTACTACTAAAAAAATTACTCGCCAAATCGCTACAAACACACATAATATCTGCACCTTTCTTTGGTGTCCACTCGACTGTTTACAATTACACATTAAAAGCCGTACCAGCATACCAATGACTAACATAGACAGACATCTATAGCGTGGTAAAAGTAGGAAGCAAGAGCGCTAGCACACCATTTATTATGTCGAGAATTAACTACTCGCATGGGCGGAAATTTTGAATAAATACAATTATTTGAGAATGATTTTATGAATCTCTCATTGCTAAATAACATGTTAAATTGAAAAATTCATCGCTTATAAATTAATAGCAAGTTAAAATTATATTTGTAGTATTATTAATGATATTTTTAGTCGCAATCTGATAAAGTTTGTAAGTTTAGGATTTTTTGCTGGGCCGCATTCATAGCCATCCTGTGCTGCATGTGGCCCGCAGCTTGGACAAGCCGGATTTAAATAAAGAACGGGTCTGGCTATTAAGTTTGTTAATTTTTTTTTAAATTTTTCTCGTCCAACGACGAGTATTATTTCATATATGCATGTTGATTCACTTAATGTTATCTGCACACTACGATACCTTTTTTTTACAGCAATCTTTTTAAGAGTTTTAGTAATGTGTTGGTTTAAAATATCTAATGTCTCTCTGTAAAATAACCAAACTCTAACAGTCGTACTTTCAGTACGACTGTATTTTCTAGTCTGTTGGAGGTATCAACAGCTATAATAACAAAACTGTGACTTTTCAACTGAAATCTTCTCTACTAAAATTCTGGCCATTAATTTAATACCCAATTCCTTTTGCTTCCAAGGGTTGAAAGTTTCTTCAAATATCTGAGGGGCTTGCATGAACAAATAACACTTTTAATTCACTGAATGGATTTTCCAAAAAAAAAAGTCTCTGGTTAGTTTGTGGTATGAAATTTCACAAAAAAAGGTCTTACCTAAATTTGTATAACACATCAAAAACACCCAATTTGTTCATTCTAATTTACATATTTTATTTGAGTGAAAATTTTATTTACAATGTATTTACTGAATCTAACATACAGAAAATAAATAAAGTCAAAAATACAATCTTATTTTTTGGTTCTTAATCTGCTTATTGTTAATTTTGCTGTTCAAAGGTTCTTCCCATGGTTGCGGAATTGCCATCATATGGTTTTCGACAATGATACTCTCACTTGAAAGTTTCTTCGTTTGTGATCGTTGGGAATTTGTTACTGCAGTAAAACTAAGTAACCAATACATATACTTCTGAGAATTATTAAAAGCACAGAAACGTTCACTGTTTCCAAAAGCATTTAAAAGTACACCTTATGTTTTCACGTTTTGGGCATCCAATTTCATTTAAATCAAGGTCTCTCTAACAACCTAGTTAATGTTTATGATTTTTCTCTTCCTTTGGTGAGCAATATTTGATATTTGCATGTTGATTCTATCATCCAATTTCTTAGTTCGTCCAGAGATAGTGAATGAATTTCCCACTTTAGCTGATAGTTATATTTTATTAAATAAGAATTCTGTTTTTTAACTCTTTCAGGTAATTCATTCCAACTACAAGGTGATTTTGCAATGCATATCTTAAAATAATTCCATTATAAATAAAAATTTCTTTAGGAAATAAATTTGAAGTCTTATTCAAAAGAAATTGAAAATCAATTATACCAATAATAACTGAAAATTCGTATTTTTCACCCATTTCAATTCTTCTTCTTTCATTACTTCATATGGCTCCACAAATAAATAGTTATTTAATTATTATTATTATTATTTCACTGATTATTGCTGAACCTGTGTAGTTCAGTAGAAGTGGTGTTCACACTCTACGGTGCTTGACCGCACGAAGAAAGGATTTGGTGGTTCAAATCTAGTCGCCAATTAGAGGAAATTTTCCTAAGCCTTATTTTAGGCCGGTTCCCGAGTTAGTCAATCTCTGGCACAGGCTAGTGGGTTTTTTAGCCCAGAAACACGGGTTTTTCATCCTGTAAACTCAAGAAAATCAACCCTCAAACCCACACTATTTCAGATTTTAAAAATATTGTGATAGGGTTAGAGACCACGAGATGGCGGCACTAGCTTGCCGCTTTCTTCACTGCGTACTGATGAATCAGTGATAGACCTGGGCCAGCTATCTCTCTAATTGGCTACCAGTGGAGATTGAACTACCCACTCAGTCTCCAAATGTTAGATAGGGAAACTGCCCCGCCTACTCCCTATATACAGGAACAACGCAGCCGTTAGCTGATTTTTTTTTGATTATTAGCTCTCATCTTATATTTTATGTTAACTTTCTGTTACAAAATTCTAAACAATTAGAACTTTTCACAAAGATTCTTTCAAATAATTTTGGGGCCCACCCATTATTTTAACATTACCGAACACAAAATACCAGGACACAATACAGCAGCTGCAGTGGATGAATGATTACCTTAAGTCCAAAGACACTCGACTCTATGGTGTTTTCTTATAGTTTTCTTATAGTACTGTTTACTCTTACTATGCCCTACCCTGACCGTTCTTTCAAAAATGAACCTTTTGCACAGATGACCCAACGACATGTTTTTGCATGCTCTTGGATATACTGTTGGTGTGTTTTTTATCTTACTTGGTGTGGGGAAAGGTAAAATTTGTATATGTGTTATCTGCAGAGTACAGACATTTTTTCTATACCAAACTTTAACAGTTTAAGTCACGTTTTTGGGTTACATTATCTGCTGTCTGTAAAACCACCCAATTCTAACAGTTCGGATTTTCGATTATGTGAACGAAATGTTTTCAGATAACTCAAACAATGTCAATAGGTAACATTAGACAAATTGTAAAATAATAAATTATATGGATATTAGTTTTCAGCACTTTTCCCCCCATTCCTGTCATTAATTTCACAGTACTAATTTTTTTAGAATAATGAAACAGAATTGCATTAAGATATAAAGTTGTTGATTTAAATATGAATTTCTAATCAGAATAACTGAGTAAAATTCACTGTGGAAAAACACAACAACAAAAGCACACATCTTTGTTCATTTAAGTTTACAAATGCATATTTTATTTTGCTGAAATACTATTTACGAGTATATTAACAGAGAAAAATTCGAAACATGCAATTACCTAAAAATATTTCACAATATTTAGTTTACACTGTTAACATTTTCCAAAGAGTTCAATGAATAAAATTTTTGTTACTCAATGTTTCTTGGTTATATTACATCAAAATAGCTGGTCATGCAAAAGAGTTTTTAAATCAGATACGATGGTAAGCACAGCTCCATACATTTGATATTGTGTCAGTCTGGAAATGACACCATGCCTCCCTAAAACTAATAACTTTGGAGGAAAGAAAAAGGCGTTTTTTTCCCTCCAAAGTTATGTATCAGTATCAGTTAGAGGTGACATGACTAAAAGATATCCACAAATGATGGGCTTGCTCATCTCCACTAGCCTGAGCAGACATCTTCTGGAGGAGAGGGGGGGGAGCATTGCAGGGAAGACCCCTGTCATCTTTTTGACTTCCCTTTCACTTCCACCACCTAATGCTATTTTGTTTCCCATTCCAACAATTTCGGACATATGAGTGAGAGAACTAGTCACATGGTCTAACATCAAAAATGCTGTTTCAGGATAAAGTACAGTTGTATCTCGCTAATCCGAACCTCTTTAGTCCGAACCCTCCAGTAATCTGAACGTTTGAAAGAAAAAAAGTTTTATTTATTATTTTTATTATATTTATTATATATTATTATTTTGTGTGCTATTATTTTGTCTCCAAACTAACTGTACTGCATTATTACAACCAATAGATCAGAATATAATACAATCCATTAAATTAAAAGATCGTAAAGACCTGTTTTTAAATGTAATTTCCCAAAATTATGACGTTACCACATCAATAAAAAATATAAATTTGAAGGATGTAGCATTCTCAACTGATGTTGCTTGAGAATTCTGAAACCTGAAGCAATTCAAGTAAACTGTGGTCTTCTAGAATTTACGAAGATAACTACGGTGATACACAAAAAGCAGAAATTCAAAACGTGCATAATTTGGTTAAAAATATAAATCCAAATGTTGAAATTTCACAAACAGATGTTACGGAATGGATTACAGGTAGAACCGAAAGTGAACTCGAAATCAAATCAGATGCTTAAATTATAAATATGACGCTACAGAATGAATTAGCAGACGATGATAACGATAAAGAATTCAAAGAAAAAAAAAAGTAAAACATGAAGAGGCAGTTGACAGTTTTAATATGTGTATAGAATGGGGTAATCAGAATGATACACCATTCCACAAAGTTTTTTTGCTAATGCAGCTTCGAGAAGAAGCATTCGGAAAAAGTTTAGCTTCCAAGAAGCAAAAGAAAATCAGGGACTTTTTTTACAGAGAAATTAAAAAAAAACTTTTTTGTGTTATTTTGCAAAACTTTGTTTTGTGTGTTGTGTACAAGAAAGTGATATTTTTATGCAAATTAAGTTATGTACTGAACTATGCAATTTTATTAAATCAAAATCCTCAACAATAAAGATATATACAAACTAAAGTTTTTACTAAAATAAACTTACATTACTTTTTAAGTTTTACATTACAGTACAGTAGCTTTTTTTCTGAGTTACTTCATTTATTTCCAGAAATAAATTGATGTACCATTAGAATCTGATTATTTTTGTCTTAAACACTAGTTATTGTTGTCTCTTGGGTGAAAACTCACTAATCTGAACTTTTTGCTAATCAGAACGAGCGCGGTTTTTATTAGTTCGGATTTGCGAGATACTACTGTACTTAACATAATAAGGGCAAATAATATAGAATACCCTTCGAACCACAGAGATAAGGTTTGCCCAATGATGTCACAAAGTAAGATAATTTCACAACAACATCATATCCAACAGCATGTAGAAACATGTCCATGAATCATCTGCGCAAAAGTTTCCTTTGCAAGTAACGATCAGGGTTAAGGGTCTGGTAAACAGTACTATAAGGAAAAACAAACGAGTCAAGTGTCTTTGCAGTTACGGCAATTCGTTCATCCAGTGCAGATCCCGTATTATGTTGTGGTGATTTGTGTATATTTGCTGACAAAAGAATACACAGAATGTTTAGGGAGGCATAGTGTCATTTCCAGACCAACCCAATATCAAATGTATGGAAGTGTGGTTACCATGGTATCTGATTTAAAAACTCTTTTGCGTGACCAGCTATTTTGATGTAATGTAACCAAAGAATATTGAGTAACAAAAAATGTATTCATTGAACTCTTTGGAAAATGTTAAGAGTGTAAAGTAAATATTGTGAAATATTTTAGGTAATTACATGTTTTGAATTTTTCTCAGTGAATACACTTGTAAATAGTATTTCAGCAAAATAAAATATGAATTCATAAACTTAAATGAACAAAGATATGTGCTTTTGTTGTGGTGAATTTTTTACTCAGTTATTCTGATTAGAACTTGATATTTAAATCCACAACTTTATACCTCAATGCAATTCTTTTTAATAATTATAAAAAAATCACTACTGTGAAATTAATGCCAGGAACGGGAAAAAGTGGTGAAAACTAATATCCATGTAATCGATTATTTTACAAATTGTCCAATGCTGCCTATTGACATTGTTTGAATTACCTGAAAACATTTCGTTCACATAATCGAAAATCTGAAATGTTAGAATTTGATGGTTTTACCAAGAGACAGCAGATAATTTAACCAAAAACGTGACTTAAACTCTTAAAGTTTGGAATAAAAACACACCAACAGTGTATGCCCAAACCGTGAAAACATAAGGTGTACTTTTAATTGCTTTTGGAAACATAGCGAATATTTCTGTGCTTTTAATAATGCTCAGAAATATCTCTATTGGTTTCAAAATCATAAAAATGTGACTCTTAATTTTACTGCAGTAACAAACTCCCAACGATCACAAACGAAGAAACTTTCAGATGAGAGTAACATTGTCGAAAACCACAAGATGGTAATTCCACAAGCATAGGAAGAAACTTTGAACAGCAGTGCAAATTTAACAATAAGAAGATTAAGGGGAAAAATAGATTGTATTTTTGACTTTATTCATTTTCTGTATGTTAGATTCAGTAAATACATTGTAAATAAAATTTTCACTCAAATAAAATGTGTAAATTAGAATGAACAAATTGGGTATTGTTGATGTGTTATACAAATTTAAGTAAGACCTTTTTTTTGTGAAATTTCATGCCACAAACTAACCAGAGACTTTTTTTTTTTGGAAAATCCATTCAGTGAATCAAAAGTCCATTCAGTTCGGGTATTAAATTAATGGCCAGAATTTTAGTGAAGAAGATTTCATCTGGAAAGTCACAATTTTGTTATTATAGCTGTAGATACCTCCAACAGACTAGAAAAAACAGTCGTACTGAAAGTATGACTGTTAGAATTTGGTTATTTTACAGAGAGAGACATTAGAAATTTTAAACCAACACATTACTAAAACTCTTAAAAAGAATGCTGTAGAAAAAAGGTATCGTAGTGTGCAGATAACATCAAGTGAATAAACATGCATATATCAAATTATACTCGTCATTGGAAGAGAAAGAAAAAACATTAACGAACTTAATAGCCAGATACGTTCTTCATTTAAATTATACCAAATGATGAAAGTAATATTTGCATGAATTTCAAAACTTTGAAAAAGCTGATGAATTTCTTGTTTGCTGTGATCATAAATATTTATTTGAGGGTAAACATTTTCTTTCTTTCTTTCTTTCTTTCTGAGCTAATTTTCATTTGAAATAAGAATTATATATATATATATATAAACAGTCAATTGGGGCTAATGAAAATGAGTTTGACATAGTTGTACTATGTAAAAACCATGATACAACTTGTTTTGAAATGTCACATGGAGAAAAATCACGTGAATTACACGCAAGCACCAGTGGCGAATTATACACTATGAACATCAACGCAAATGTTAAATCAGAAGAATAAGAAAAAGAAAATACTGTCTTTTTCACTTTATTTAATTTCTGTATGTTAGATTCAGTAAATACAATTTGTTAATAATATTACAGTCAACTAAAAGGTAACATAGAAATTAATAAAGTATTACAGGGCTAATATTCATTTGAAATAAATTCCAGTTTATTTCAAACTAGCTACACAAAATGTAAACAAACAAACAAGCCATCTACTTGAAAACAATAACTGCATCAAATCCTTAATCAGGAATGAATAAGTTTAGGATATGTGTCATCACAATCATGTCGATGCTAATCACTTAGCAATATGTAAGTGTTGGAGAAACATCCAGCTGTGGGAAAATGATACCTTTTGAACAATACCGCAACTCATATATTACAGGATGTGATTAATACAAGAAGACTAAACTACAGTTCCATAGTTTGATAGAAGTCGAAAACTACGACAGGAAATAAATGGGATTAACAGAAAGTTAAGCACTGAGTTTACTTTTCTTCCACGATGTTGGTAATCAAAGAAGCTCCAGAAGCGCAGGGAAAAAATGTAGGAAATTATACCTTTGGAAAATACTGCAAGTCATCTAATACAGGATGTGTTTACGTGTATACAAAATGACTAATTCTAGTTCCATAGTCCGAAAAGAGATTGAAACTTAAATACTTAAAACCTCGGAAATTAATGAATCATCTCCAAGAAAACGAACAGAACCAAACGGGTGGAAATCTCATTGATGTAGTCAACTATATTTTCTGGTTATTTACACAAATTATGTTCTGTGGGAGCGTTTGTGTTGTGCTGTGGATATAAAATTCAACTATTTTGGAATATCTTTTTTGGAATATTCGCATTTAGAAGAACCATTTTCGAAATACTGTATGTAATTTAAATTATCATTACAATTTCTAGAAAGAATTCCCATAGTCTTTAGAATATGAATATAGAATAAAATGTGTATGAGCTATGTAAAAAAAGTGTGTTTGAGGGACACCAACATAATTAAATTATTCAGAAAACCCTAATCACTGCCGCCATAACGACTCTATTCTAAGAATTCCCACCTTTAACAGGAACGAAATACTCCAAACTGTATTGAAAAATTAGTACTGCCATCCATAGACATCCAAAGACAAAACTTGATAATAATGATGGATGTGTGTGTCACCCTGGGAAAATTTCAAGATATCTTATCTCAAAAACATCGCCCACAATTCTATAGACAAACCAAAACAATATGTGATATCACAGAGAGACAATATGTTCCCCGGAAATTTCCAAACACATATCGTCAGGATTCACTATCTCTAAATATACCCATAACGTAATACGCGAACCAAACACACTATGTGATGTTACTGACAGAAGCCGGCCCCCAGCAAAATTCCATACTTTCCAAAATTTATCTTATCACTATTCATCACCCATAATGCCATACACAAACCATTTACTTATTACAAATCATAACAATACACATTCAAGAAACTGACTAGTTGCTCTCCGCATTCAACCTACCCCTATTTTGTTCAGAATGTCCCAGCAATCACAACACGAATCCTTATCCACTAATATATCTTCCTTTTCCATTCAAAACAATAATGTCACTAATTTAAAACTAAGAAATTACATCACTTATCTTATCTTGATCTTGTTTAAACTGCCCCACCAATCACAAAACGATTCCTTATCTCCAAACATCACCCACACTTCCATACTCGAACCAAAACACAAGAACTGACGTCACTGACACATCTGCCTCGAGGGAAATTCAAACATTCCAATCCTATGACGTCATGGAAGAATATCACACACAATGACATCAATCAGCTTATCACACAATGATGTCACGATTCCTTATCTTATCTTGATCTTGATCTGGTTCAAAGTGACTACCCTATTATAACTGAGAATGGAAATGCTATCCACCTACGTGGATAGCATTTCCATTCTCATGCGACCATGTCCAAAGTAATTAAATTACTTATAAAAAACTTTATGGTTATTATTTTCATTCAAATGTGAGTTACACTCTCTCATACACTGTGTAGAGTTTTTTCTCCTGGAAACTTGGGTTTTTCCTTCACAAACCGACCAGAAAAAAACACATCTGGACTGAATTAGAAACCTTTAAACACAGATGTACGTAAACCTCACTTACACAGCATATATCATGTACTTGTTCACATGCGTCTCCACGTTACCAAGGCAACTATTTAAGAATGCTGGTCGGTAATCGTCAGTAGATTATGAATGACGAATAAAACAGAGATAGAATTTCATAGTTTTGTAAGGTTTTGAATTAGTCATGATTGAGAATTGATTTTTATTGAGTTCTCAAGATTGAAGATTGAGATTTTTGGTGAATTTGAGTAGTTGACTGAAGATTGGTTAAACTCCAAGATTGACTGGTTCTATTGTGGATTTTTCAGGAAAGCCAAATTTTTGCTTCCTTTACATACCATCGTTAGAATCGCCATTGTTGGCTTAAATAACAGATTGTAGTGCCGTCATCACCAGGAGTGAGTAGGAAGATGATGCCTATATTGAATCGCTCAACAAAGGGCAGGGTTCAGTTTTCTCAAAAAGATAGTAAGAAAATTCGAACACGAGTTGCCCGGCATCGTTAATTTCTATTCCTTGTCAGGAGAAGTTGAGGCGGACTAGGACACTAGCCATATGGAGGAGATGCTGGATTTGGTGATTTCCACTCTGCAGACTTTGAAGAAGTACGTGGGTGCAAGAGGCACAAGACAACCACAGAGCCACCCAAGGACAAAAGAATGAGGAAGATGGCCCCACCACGGATTCCTCTGCCTCTCTCAAAGAGAAACTGCCTGCGATCATTCTTCGTGAAAAGCGCAGATGGACGTCTCTAAAGTCCACCATGTCCAACTTGCAAATATCATATGAAACAACTAAAAATGTGGATGACGGCATAAAGATCCAGCCTGCCACAGCAATGGACTACAGAAGATCGACCAGAGAGTTAGACTCCAACGGTGCACAATATCACACCTCCCTCAGCTCAGAGAAAAACCTGAAGGTGGTTCTTTGAGGTGTTTCTGAGGACATATCTACAGATGAAATTGCTGCTGATCTCTGTCATCAACACCTACTGCCCATCAAGGTGAGCAGAATGACCAGAGCTGACAAGACTCTGATGCCTCTGGTCTTGGTCGAAATCCATCAGGCCTACAAAACATCTATGACTTGACATCGATCTGTGGACTTAAGATCAGTTCTGAACCTCTTAGGAAAAGGCTTCAACAGGACAGTGCCACAGATGCCAGAAATTTTCTCAGCAATTCTCAGAAACTGTGCTGAGCAGAGTTCAGATGCCTTAAGTGTGGGAAGAGCCTACCCACCAACACCTGCACCAAGCCGAAAATCACCCAGACTAAATGTGACAACTGCGGTAGCCCTCACCCAGCCAATTATAAGGGATGTAGTCAACACCTGAAAAACAGACGGTCGGAGACAGTCAAACGGTCTTCCTCCTCTAGTACACGAATACCAGAAGCCCCTGCATCACAGCCAGAGGCTCAGCAGCCACAATCAGAGGCCTTCAAGAATAGAGAATACCAAAGGCAGACAAGAAGTTATGCAGATGTGACCCGTACAAGAAAGTCAACACCAGAACAGAATCAACCAACAGCACCTACTAACCTAATGGCTGTTATTACTGCCTCTCTAGGAAACATGCTACAAGACTTCAGCATGTCAAACCCTTCAGCAACCTCCACTAAAAGATTCCTACATGAAACACAAGCCATCCTCACAGCACTTATAGATGAATAGAAACAAACTAATTCCAGCCTCTCGTCAGATCGTTGCATGGAATGCAAATAGCCTCAGAAACAAAATTTTAGGGCTCTAAGACTTTACTCAGAGATATCATCAGCCAGATGTTGTTCTAATAAGCCGGACACATCTAAGACCCTCGGACAGCCCTAAAATAAGGGGATATCTTCTATACAGAACCGACAGGCTAAACTACAGAGGCGGTGGCACTGCCATCGTCATTAAAAATTATATCAAACACCATTCTGTAAATAACCATCCAACTACTAACCTTGAGGTCACAGGGGTGGAAGTATTCACTAGTTCGTTTGGCAGACTGAAAATCTACTCAGCTTATATCTACAACCCACCCTTAAAATCTCTACTGGTTCTGATCTAAATGCCATCTTAGGTGTTAGAGAGTCCATCATTATTGCCGGAGACTTACACTCCAAGCACCCTGCCGGGAATTGTAGAACCACTAAAAAGAATGGCTGCTTTCCAATTACATAGGATCAACAATGCTGTTGTGGCAGGACCCTCCGAACCAACTCATATCAGTATATTTAATATTTTGCTGGATATAGCTATCCTGCAAAATATTAAACTTCAGTACATCCTAAAATCATTGAATGAGTTCTGTTACAGCTGCGAAAACAAGAATACCTGTCTCCTCCCTCTCATTTGTCCCCAAGCCTAGTCGTCTGCCAGAAGACATTATGAACTTGATTAGAGAAAAAAACAGAGCAAGGAAAAGATTTCACAATACCCACGCGCTACAAGACAAAATAGTTCTTATCAGGCTAAATGGTGCAATGAGAGATGCACTCAAAACTTACAGAGATCAACTATGGGAAGAAAAGTTAGCTTCTATCTCACCTACTGATCACTCTATCTGGGGAGTACTGAGGAATATCAGAAACAAAGGCAGATCCCTTCCTCCTATACTTTCTGACCAGGGCCTTGTTCACACAGACGTAGAAAAGGCAGAAGCCATAGCAAAAAATATAGAAGAACAGTGGAAATCTTCATATGAAAACTTAGATTTCAATCACTTGTATAAAATTCACAGACAGGTCAGACACTCATTTAAACTCCCTAATACAGGTGCTGACCATATTGCACCTACATCACCTGCTGAAATATATGATATAAAAAATTTAAAGAACAAAAAAGATCCTGGTCCAGATGGCATCACAATAAAGTGACCAAGCTGCTGCCCCAAAACGCTGTAGTACACCTGGGCATAATAATAAATGAAATCTTAAGGTTTCACTATTTTCCTCCCATTTGGAAACTGGCTGATGTAATCCCAATACATAAGCAAGGACCCACACCTGCCAAATTATCTTCTATCAGTCTCATCCCCAACTTGGGTGAGGCTGCAGAGAAAGTCATACTCTCACAACTTCAAGCTTCAGTAAATGAATTAAACACCCTTCCTAAAGAACAATTTGGTTTTAGGCAATACCATAGTATTATCCAACAAATTCTCAGAATAGCTGAATATATTACCACCAGCTACAACTGGCATCAATACACTGGAGCTTTTTTTCTTGATTTATCCAAAGCATTTGACAAAATCTGGGACTTTGGGTTTCTACATAAACTTATCTCAGCCGGTATTTCACTGAAAATGTACACCTAGTTTGATCATATCTATAGAATAGAAGCATGACAGTCAAGACAAATGGTACTACCTCATTCCAGTGCCATATCTTGGCTGGAGCACCGC
Source organism: Typopeltis vanoorti (assembly GCF_054136105.1). Lineage (NCBI taxonomy): Eukaryota > Metazoa > Arthropoda > Arachnida > Uropygi > Thelyphonidae > Typopeltis > Typopeltis vanoorti. The sequence goes on along the minus strand of NC_143557.1, from coordinate 143,572,196 downwards.
AGGGATCCCTACTGGCTCCTAGTACTGTTCTCTATATACGTATACATGTCAGACATTCCGTACAACCCATTTTCATCCATCATGGCCCTATATACGGATGATACAGCATTATTAGCCAGATCTCTTCGACCTCATCTCGTTACTAAAAAAGCTTCAAGAAAATTTTCTAAAGTTAGAGAAATGGTTCTGCAAATTGGGACTACAAGTAAATCCTCCAAAAGAGCTCAGCCATTCTCTTCACGAAACGATCGATCTGCAGGAGACGTCTTACTCTTCAATACTAAAATTCCCTGGCAGACAGAAACAAAATACCTTAGTGTCGTGCTCGACAAAAAATTAACTTTTAACCAGCACATCAAGACTACGTGGTTGAAAGGCAGCTAAAGCCATCGCCCACATCTATTCGCTAATTAACAGGAACAGCAAGATAAACATCAGAATCAAATTGCTTTTATACCAGCTGACGTTTTATACGTCCCATAGTCACTTACGCTTCTCCATCCTGGAGCCATACCTCCACTACTAATATTCTCAAACTGCAACGTGTAAAAAACAAGTGCTAGCGAATGATTCTAAACGCTCCATGGTTCGTCAGAAACAATCAAGTTTATCGAGATACAAATATTCCTTATATCTTCTCTTTCCTACAGTTTTTAGCAACAAAGGTTTTCCTAAAAACGTCCATACACCCCAAGGATCTAGTTCAGCAAGCTGCCTACAAGGCAACGGATATATTTAAACATAAAAGACCAAATCCCATTTTAATTTCCTATAGCGATACATAATCTCCATGCCATTTAGGGCAAACTGCTCATAAAATGTTTCCCTCACTGTACTCGTAACAGATAGCGGGGAATATGAAAAGCATCTTGCTTCACCCCTAAAGCCATTAATGTCAATAGTCAATAATTGTCAGTAGTGTTGATCACAATGAGAAAAACGAAGGATCTTTCGATGTTCGACAAAGGGATTGTTGTGGATTCTCTCTCTGGTTGGAGCCACGATTTTGAAAACAGCAGAGCTGAATGGCTTCTCCAAAGGTGGGATATCCCGAGTGTTTATTCATTGGAAAATGACCCATTACTTGCCTAAGCGGCTTAACTGTCATAAGACTGTCAGGAAGGAGAATGACCGAAGCATTTATTGAGGACTGTTCCACTCATATTTCACCGAATTATGTGCAGGAAATTGAAGAGGATGTATTGGCAGTCGCTGAAGAAGGACAAACATGGTATTAGATAAAAGTTTTTAATTCAGTGGTTCGTATGTGTATTTGGATTTGTAGATAGGGAGGCTGTATGGACAACACACACACACACACACCCACCCACCCACCCACCCACACACCCACACACCCACCCACACACACACACACACACACACACACACACACACACCCTTGCTAAAAATTAATAATCAAACCGATAGCTCAACTAAACAGCAAAGAAACCAAAAATCTTATAAAAGAAAAAATAGACCCAAGAAAAATAAAAATCGGAGTCACAAAAATGAAAAGTATTAATAACGGAGGAGTGTTAATTGAATCCAAAGAAAACACCGATACATATTTGCTACATAACGAAATATCTAAGGAATGCAAAGACACGTTAGTAGCAAATCCCAGTAAGAAACATCTTCCAAGGCTGATAATATATGATATTCCCAGTGAAACTGATATCAGCACCGCAATTGACTCAATCCGCATGCAGAACGAAGAACTCTTCATCGGTGACACAAAGATGACACAGAAATTTATCATGACAAACAAAAAAACGAACAAAAGAAGCTTGATTATAGAAGTCGATTCAACGGTGAGAACCAAACTACTGAAAACCGGTGTCAAAATCCTATGGAGAATTTGCCATTGCTCAGACTACATAAGCGTTCTGAGATGCTTTAACAGCAATAAATTTCACCATCATACACGAGACTACAGGGGAAAAACCACCTGTCCATTCTGCTCTAAAGAACATAAGTTCAGCGAGTGCTCACGAAATAAGTTGCGTTTTGTGTTTTGCGTAATTTATTCTTACATGCTTCATTGCATTACACTGCTTATATTACATGTAGCTTACAAGTACTGATTAACATTTCTATTTATATTTTTGTATCAATTTTCATATTTACATTTATATCTTTATACAGCATAATTCACATAATAACAGTATTTATGTTAGATCACAGGGACTGGAAGTTGATTTTATTAGCAAATTTAGTTAATTCTATGTAATACTTTTCGATAAGTCTGTCTTGACACAGGCCTCTTGTCTCCGGAAGTGATGACTTGTTGCATTAGGGACATCCGGATGGAGTCCAATAGCTGACAGTCGTAAAGTATGTGGTCAACAGTCTGTTGAAGGTGTGGACTGCAAATGCACGATGGTGATTCCAGGATATGGAATCCGATCCGTTTGTTGATCCGTTTTTTGATGTTTTCCATTCTTTTTCCACATGTCTAGACTTTTCTCTTCTGCAAGTGTTTTTATTGCAGATTTCGAGAATTTATTGCCATAGTTCAATCTTCTTTAGCCAACTGATCCGCTCTCTCGTTTTCTGCTATTCCGGTATGCGCTTTCACCCAGCAGAAATTGATTTCCCATCCCTCTAGAGTGAGATTTCGAACCAGATTTCTTGTCTGTTCTATCAATGCAATATGGTTGTTCTGGTATTTTATATCGTCTATAGTGCTTCTACTATCGCTGTAGATTGTTGCTGTCTTTTGCTGGGAGGTGTTGAGTTCTAATTCCTGGAGATATTTGAGTGACTGAACTATGGCAAGTTGTTCTGCTTGGTTGTTGGAACAGAGAGGATGCAGTTTAGAACAGTGTTCTTGTATTATGGACTGTCTGTTGTATGCAGTGAACGAACAACCGACGTTCCTTTCGGTTATGCTTCCGTCAGTGTATATTTGGAATTCGTCACTTTCAGAGCTTTCTTTCTCCTTAATATTTGTTTTATTTGCTGGATGAGGCCACTTACTATAGTACATAGGACGTTCGTAGCAATTTAGATCGATGTTGTAACTTTCGATACATCTTCCGGAAGTGACTTCATATATGACAGATATTTCTTGTATTTTCAGGCAGATCGGTGCGAGAGCTGCAAGCTGCCTCGAAAGATATTGTCCTGTATCCTTTAATTATACGTATGGCTATAAGGCGTTGAACACTGTTTAGTTTTTGTCGGTTTATCTTTGTTTGATTTTAGTGTGTTTCCAGGTGAGTGCGCGCCTGGAAACATACACAACAAGAAGGTCCAACACGGTATTAGATAAAAGTTTCTAATTCAGTGGTTCGTATGTGTGTGTATATATATATATATATATATATATATATGTTAAAGATACCAAGTTATTTTAAATATAAACCTGGTTTTTGTACTACATTTGATAAATATAAAAACAAATATAATTTGACATATAAACAAATAATTTGACAAATATAATAAAAACAAAATAGCAATTGGAGTTTTTGTCTTATAATCCATCAGGGGAGTAATTTAATTGTTTGCCTCAGTGCGCGATCTAATCTGGCTACGGCCTTGAATACAAATAAGATTAAATCATAAGCTATCGTATACGAGAGAGATAAACTAAGGAGTCTGACAGGGATGTCCCCTGTCGGCAACTCTTTTTAATATTTGGTTAAGTGAAATAATAATAAAATGGAATAAAAATTTACATCAAGGTATTAAACTTTCTTCTACAGTGAACTTAAATACTCTCCGTTTTGCCGATGACCAAATAATAATTACAAATTCTGAAGATAACTTACAGAAAACTATTTTAAATCTAAATGAGATAGCCAAAGATTAGATTATGGAATGATAATATCAACAGAAAAATCAAAAAGGATGGCCTTTAAAGGACAAGATCCAGCAAGAACTAAAATAGTAATAGATAACAAGATCTTAGAACAGGTGAATTCATTTAACTACCTAGGTTGTATGATTACATATGAAAATTAAAAAGATATAAACCTAAAAACTGCGAAATATTTAAAAATAGCAGGTGTAATTAACTCTATATTCAAACCAGGCTAAAAGTATACAATACATTAGCCCTAACAGTCTTATTGTATGGAAGCGAAATCTGGACAATAAAACAAAACGATAAACAGAGATTAACAACAGCTGAAATGAAGTTTATGAGAAAAACTGCAAAGTATACTCTATTCGATCACAAAGAAACGAAGAAATTATGAAAGAATTAAACCAAGAATCAGCAAAGAAAAAATTAAAAAATATAAACATAAATGGATGGAACACGTTGAAAGAATGAAAATAGAACGATTAGCAAACCAAGCCTTAAATTACAAGCCATTAAGAAAAGGAAAACCAGGACGTCCTCTTAAGAGATTGAACGATGACTTCTTAGGCCGAAACGGGCCACTGATGATGCCTAGTACAGTTTTGTCATCGCGGCACTATCTTCAAAGGAAATTAACATAAAATAACACACGCACGCACATCTCCTCCCTGTCAACACACAAAGGTCACCCTATGATTATGGCAAAACTACTGCGAAAGATGGCCCGGTAAATTATCTTCTCTTGAGGCACTGTAGGGATGTCTGCACTTAGCGTACTTCCTTCCACCCTTACCTATTCGATTTCAATGAATTATCTATTTGTACGCAGATTTAAATAATTCTTTCAGACATATTTCTAGGATTGATAAGAAAAGTTCTCGTATACTCAATAGCAAAATCCGCCCAATTTTTGAGTGCATTACTTGGGGGTCTCCTCATCGTATTTTTGTCTTTCTTTATTAACACAAATGAGGTGTAATTTCCTTGAAGATGTTATTAGCGTGACAAAATGTAGTAATCCAGTTAAACAACTTCTGTAATTTGACACCAACTAATTTAATCGGAATTATGTTGTGAAATCTCTTATAATTTAAGAGTGTACATAACCTACTGGAATGTAAGAAATTTAGTAATAGAATAACTGAATGCAGAAGCAACAAGCAATTGTAACTAAAAAGATCAGACAGGATTGGACTAGTAAACTGAAGGTCAACATCAGTCTCAAAGGTCACCGGATTATATGAGTTTTCCAGCCAAAACCTAACGTAAGTGACGTAAAAGTGCCTTCAGTAAGTCCGGGAGTTCCCGCGAGCAGTAGTTCTGGAGATCACGAGGAATTCGCTGGCAGAAGAGCCCGTATTTCAAGGTAGCCTTCCGTAAAATGCTTCGACGAATGTATCGATCCACGTGCGTGCTGATTTGTCGCAGTCGAAGAAGTTCCTAACATCGACGAACAGGGCCGGCTCTACCGACGGTGCAAGACGTGTAATTGCACGGGGCGACAAAGTTGGAATAAACTGTATAAGGGAGAAGGAAAATAAGGGAGAAGGGGGAACAAAATATGCTACTGCACGGGGCGACAAAATTCCTAGGGGCTGCCCTGTCGACGAAGAAATACATTCCTGTTACAAGAAAGATTTCGTTTATAGTTTATTTGGCACAAAGACAACACAGGTTATATTGCGCCATACCAAAGGTTGCAACTAACTAGTTACAGAAAATTGTAAACAAAATGTCTGTACAAAAATCTCGTTCCACAAAGCAGCATCTACAGATAAACAGAACTGCTGCAGAGGGCACAGCAACACACAAGGTCAGAGGTTATTACGGTAGTGTAAAAATAGTTAACAATATAAATTAATACATAATATACGAAACACTAAGCCAAGGAATGCAGTATCTACATATATGTAAAATTATAATAGATGCCTTTATAGCAGTACAAAAAAAAAATAGGCAAAAAGGGATTATTATTCAATATGCATGGATGAAAATTAAATTTAGCAAAGCAGTAGAAACAGAATTAGCAATACATATAAACGGAATTACTAAAAGGTACACAAATAGACAAGGTGTCTTACAGCAATACACGATTATTCGAAAAATAAAGTAGTAAATAAGATGCACAAACAAAATGTATGTTAAGTGATGCAGTATCTACATATAAACAAAATTACTGCAGAGGTTTCAGCAGTACATAAATAGATAACAGTAGGTTAACATATGCATATACAAAACAAGCCAAGGAAAGCAGTGTGTAACATATAGTAAGATTACAAATGTTATTATACTAATATTTAAAAAGTCAGAAAGGAATTATTATACAGCACATATGCATAAAATTTAAGTTTAGCATTATGGTATTTACATATTAACAAAATTACAGCAGGGTGACACAAATATACAAGATCAAGGCTTACAGTAATACATAACTGGTCAAAATTTAAAGTAATGAATAATATGTATGTATAAAAGTTAAGTTAAGCAATACAGTATTTACATATACACACATTTACGTTCAAATGCGTTCGTACAAATTAATTCTTTCTAAAAAATTAAAAACTTCGTGCAATTTGCCTGAGTCTGCTAGCATTTCCCCGAGTGTATATGGCTTGGTTAGATAGGTGAAAATTTCGTTCCTCTCTCGTGTACATTTTTGACAATCTACCAGAATATGAAGAATAGTGAGATGTGTGTTGCATTTTTCACATATGGGAGGGTCATCAGCTCTCAGTAAATGAGAATGCGTAAGGTGACTGTGACCTATGCAGAGCCTAGCAAGGACAACCTTCTCCCTTCTCTTTGTACGTTGACTAGAATGCCAGTGCTTATTTTCAGGTTTAATGTCATATAATTTGTTTGTTGGTGCTTCTTGCCATGTTAACTCCCACTGAGCAATTAGCTTTGATCTTATAAGTTGTCTGTAGTCTGTATATGGAACTGTCAAACAGTATGAGGAAAAGGTATGAGCTCATTTAGCAGCTGCATCTGCAGCCGCATTTCCTTTGATTCCGATGTGGCTGGGAATCCAGCAGAACTGAACATCAAAATTATGGATTTTCATTTTGTGAAGCAGGTGTAGCACCTCATAAAGTACTAGATGTGCATTATACATAGGAGAGGAGATAGCCTGTAAAGAGCTCAATGAGTCTGTATAAATTATACACTTTTGGCAGCAGTTTTCTTTTATATGCATAAGTGCAAGCTGAATGGCATGTAACTCTGCTGTATAATTACTGCAGTCTGGTGGGATCTGATTTGAGATAACAATGTCAGGAAACACAGCAGCACAGCCAACAGAGGTGTTAGTTCTTGAACCATCAGTATAGATGGGTAAGAAATCAGCACGTGCTGCTCTGTGTGCATTAAATAATTGCAAGTAAATGGATGATGGAGTATAAGATTTCTATAGCTGACGAAGTGAGCGGTTGCAGGATGGTGTGCACACCTGCCATGGAGGAATGCTGTTATGTTTAGTGTAGCTAATGTCAACATTTATACCAACAGCTTGCACAGTTTCTTTAACATGCATACTAAAAGGATGTATAGCAGTTTGATGTATGTGATATTGAGTTTCCCAATGCAGAGAGAAGATACTATTCTATGTAGCGTGATCTGGGAGAAAGTTTATTTTTAGGGCATAATTAAGAGATAGCTGTTTCCATTGAAGTGATAGAGCCGGTTCATTTGCTTCAACATGGAGACTTTGAGTGGGTGATGTGCGAAAGGCACCAGTAGCTATCCGTATACCCTGATGATGGATGGAATCCAACCATCGTAGGTTACTCTGTCTTGCATAACCATAGACTTGGGACACATACTTCAGTTTTGAACGTATAAGTTAAAGATAAAGATGGAGCAATCAAGCTCAATCAGCACCCCACCCAGTAGAATAGAGTGCGAAGGAAGTTCAAAGTGTTTTTGCACTTTTCTCTTAGTTGAGGAATGTGTGCTAGAAATGTAAATTTCTGTCAAAGATAAGTCGCAAGAACTTGGTTTCTGTAGCTACTGGAATAACAGTATGTCCCATTCTTAATTCAGGATATGTGTTATGAGTACGTTTTCAACAGAAGTGTACACAGACACTTTTTTCTGTCGAAAACCTAAACCCATTATTAAGAGCCCACAGAGAGACATGATCAATTGCTTGTTGAAGTTGTCTTTCAATTACCCTCATGTTACGTGAGTGAGAGTAAATTGTGAAGTCATCAACATATAGAGCATTTTCTACAGTGGAAGGAAGCTACTCAATGATTGAGTTAATTTTAATAGCAAAAAGGGTCACACTTAAGACAGAGCCTTACAGACCCTGTTCTTGATGATATGGTCGAGATAGCGTACTTCTCACTCTGACTTGGAAAGTTCGCCTGGACAGAAAGTTTATAATAAATATAGCGATGTGTCCTTTGAGACCTAGGTCATAGAGGTCTTTTAATATGCCATATCTCCAGGATGTGTCATAAGCTTTTTCCATGTTAAAGAAAATTGAAACGAGATGTTCTCGCTTCAGAAATGCATCTCTTATACAAATTTCTAACCGAACTAAATGGTCTAAAGTTGAACGATGTCTACGGAAACCACACTGTGTACTGGTGAAGACTGTTGTTTTCTAAATAGCAGAGAAGTCTGGCATTAATAATTTTCTCTAGTATCTTACAAAGACAGCTGGTCAGAACAATGGGTCGATAATTATTTGCTTGTGTTGGATCTCTTCCTGGTTTTGGGACAGCAATGACAATTGACTTATGCTAAGAATTTGGAAACTCTTCTTCTGCAAGTATTCTATTGCATAATAAGAGAAGAAGATCCATAGAAGATGATGGTAGATGTTTTATCATTTCACAGCTGGCCTGGGTGGCCGAGCGGTTAGCGTATCCACTCTCCAGCCAAAAGGCTGTGGGTTCGAATCCCGCTGTGGGCATGGATTGTGATTGCCTGTGGAAATACTAGTGGTGGTGGTGGTGGCTGGCGGTAGATGGCGTTGATGTAGTTACGGTTAGTTGCAATTGGTGAATTGAGTGGTGGAGAAGAGATGTAGAGTAGGTGCCCTCCCACGATGAGTCTTTGGACTCCCTGGAAGTGTCTCATAATAATAATAATAATAATAATGGATGTCATCAGGCCCTACTGCACCAGGGTGAGATTGTAAGAGAGCTCTTTTTAGTTCCTTCTTAACAAATGGCTGAAGAATGTTGGTAAAAAAATTAAGCCTTTATTTCTCTTGCTGCTCTTTCAATGTTAAAATTTTAGGAGCCTATGAAGCTATTGCCGAGATTCTAGCAAGTTTTTCCCAAAGTGTCTGCATTAGCGTTGGGATCAGCAATAACACTTCCATTATGGTCTAAGGTAGACAAACAATGCCTACTATATCTGCCTTTCATTTTCCGGATTTTAGTCCATAAAACGTTTGGACTGGTCTTCTTCTTCTTCTTCTTCTTCTTCTTCTTCTTCTTCTTCCTAACATGGAATTTAGGCCATGTGGCCTGTTCCGGTCTCATGCCATCTCTTTCTTGGTCTTCCGATTCTTCTTTTTCCACTTATTTTGTATCTGTATAATATTTTTGGTAGTCTGCTGTTGGACTGGTCATTTGATTAATTGATGTAGTAAATTGGAGAATGATTGTTCTTGACTCTGACGCCTCACATAGCGTGCTTTGGCTCGAGCACGCTTGAAAGTTATTAAATTTGATGTGGTGGGGTATCTACGAAATATGCTCCATGCTCTGTGTTGATTTTTTTTGGCTGCCTGACATTCTGGATTTCACCAAGGCTTTGGATAGAATGGAAACCGAGATTATGTTTTCGGGATGGAGGCTGCTGCTGCCTGGACAATGCACTCTGTTATATACTTTACCGCTTGATTGATAGGTGTTTGACTGATAGTATCAGCATTAAATTTTGCAAGCTGAGAAAAACTATTCCAATCAGCCTGGTCCATTTTCCATATAGGTTTTCGTGTGGGTGAACATAGTTCTTGTGAGGACATTGTTCTATGCATTATCAGTGAAATTAGGGAAGTGATCGCTTCCGTATATGTTCTCTTCAACGTCCCATGTGAGCAGTGGAAGAATGGAAGGGGAACAGATTGTAAGATCAATTGCAGAATATTATGGGTAGGCATATGGAAGAAAGTATTGAGTTTATTATTTAAAAGGGAGAGGTTATTATTATCAAGGACTCTTTCAATGATTCGACCTCGTCTGTTAGCGCTGGCAGTACCCCACAGAATATTGTGACCATTAAATTCAGGAATCAAAAGTATGGGTTCAGGCAGTTGCAAGATAAGATTGTCAAGATCAATTTCATTTAACTCATCACTCGGCGGTAAATAAATTGAACATACCGTAATACGAAATCCCACAGAGAGCCGAATCGCTACTGCTTTCAGAGTAGTATTAAGCTGGACATGGTGGAAAGGAATATGACTGCCCACTAGGATAGCCACTCCTCCATGAGCAGGACCACTTCCAGTTCTGTCCTTACGTACAGCAGTGAAATTCCTAAATGTGCTGTCCTCATTGGGTCTTAAGTACGTTTCCTGTAGACAGAAACAGAAAGGATTGTGTTTCTGCAACATCTTGATATCATCGATATTCTGGCGAAACCCACGACAGTTCCATTGTAAAATTTTTCCTACTGTCTTGATTTTATTGTCTTGTCTGGTTTGCAGGAAGTTGAGGACTTACCTTTGTCAGAATTATATTTATCCATTGTTGTAGGGAAGTATGGACGGCCAGTGTCCATCTCTTCCTGTGGTAGAGTTTTCAAAACATCTAATGTGTTAGGGTCAGTTGGTGGGTTTAGTTTACTTTCAGTGGGTAACAAGGTATCCATTTTTGCTGTGCGAGTTTCTGTTGGTTTATCATTGAGTGATATCTCTGGCATAATTTTTTTGACAGGTGAGTTTTCATCGACTGGGAATATTTTTGAAGTTGCCTCTGGAGTAAGGACATAGGTCTTGTGATTAATGAGGTCAACAGAGAGGCATTTGCGATCATAAAGTTCAGGTATGGTGAAATTATCAGATGATGGAGCAGATATACATGCTTGAGTTGCTGTTGGCACTTTTTTAATTGTTACTTTTTCAGCATAAGAGGATCGTAGAACAGGTGTAGTGGTGGCCAGCTTTCTTTCGGCATCTTGATATGTTTTGTTCTGCTTTAATTTTTTGTATCTCTTTTTCATCTTTCTATTTTTGGCATTCACGAGAGTATGCTGGATGATCTCCCTGACAGTTGACACATTTAGCTTTTTTTGCAGAGCAAGATTTGTAGTACACAGGTAGTACAACCACGACAGGCAATTTGGGCATATCCATATCTCTGACAGATAAAGCATCTCAGCGGATTAGGGATGTATATTCTACCAGGACAGCTGAGATACCCTGATTTTGCAGATGTCGGAGGCCTATGTGTATTAAAAGTAAGGATGATGTTTTGGTTGAAACCAGGCGACCATCCCTACGTAGCAGGATGCGCCTCGCACCCATCACTCCTTGATCTTTAAGCTCTCAACATATCTCCTCATAAGGAACCTCAAGGAGATCCCATTCTGATATCAGTCCTCTATTGGAATTGAGTGTTCTGTGAGATGTTACTGCGATTTGTATTCGACCTATTGTTGTTGCTCTCAGTAGTTTCTCGGAATGTTCCCGACACAGTGTTTCCACGAGGATATCACCAGAACGCAATTTCTTAACAGTTCGAGGTATTGCCAGTCCTTCTAAACCTGTTTGAAGTTAGTATCCGATATCTTTTGTTTCTTGCTTCTGCTTCTATATGCTGTCTACAGTATCAGTACTTGGTTAGGACTTTGTTAGGGTTCCTGAAACATTTGAGAATGAAGGATTCATGCTCAAGGAGCTTTTGGTTCGCGCCAGAGCTCCCCACCCACCACGGAGCCACACATGGACGCCCACTACCTGGCAAGCAAAGACTGCACTCAGGAGTGGAACGCCAGGACTACCCCGGATGCTATATCGGCGCTACAGCAGGTCTAGGATCCCGATCCTGGACAATGGGGTGAGAGACTTACTGCAACACCGTTGACTCTTGCAGGCAAGCCCACTAGCCGATTGATCCTGGCTGGGCCATCCAGGACCGCCTGTCTTGCTGAAGCAGGGGCCAAAGTAGTGCAAGACAAGGATTCCCCTTTCCGGATGTCCACGGGTCGCACCGCACAGCAAAGACGGCGGCAGGGCGTTGGATCCCAGTGATGGTGGTCTGGAAAAAGGATAGTGAAAAAGACTCAGGAGAAGTAGAGCGAAGAATACGGGAAGAAAAGCAAAGAAAAGAGGAAGAATGAAAAGGGCCAGTACCATCACTGGGAGATCCCTCCCCTCCACTACGAACAGGTTCCCCCCACATGCAGGGGGTTTCAAGGAAGAAATCGCAAGACGACTACCGTCGGATAGTGCCCGGTCAGAGCCGTAGCGCAAAAAGGTGAAGAATGGAACCAGCGGAATTCACCCTTAACACTTTAGGATCCAGGACTATACACGACATTGTGAGCTTGAAAGTAAATTGCTTTATGTTAAATAGCCTAGATTGTGTGTACAGATGTTGATTCTGTTTAACTGATGGCATAATATGTTGAAGAGTTCAGAAAGCAGAAAGTGAGTTTGAATGTGATTAAAAGAATACTGTAAACACGAGTAGTGCTCGCGTTACATAATGCTTAAAACGTGTATAATATAATTTTGCCTAATATTAATAGGATAGAGAGCAGGAATGTGTTTGTTAAAAATCCATCCACGTGTCCACTGTGTAAAAAAAGGTTCTTTGTTTAGTACCTTAAATGAATTGTCTTAATGAATGTGTGGAGAGTCAGGCACATGATATGTCCCATGACTTTTGTATATTAATTGTCTTAGCTATAAAAAACATGTTTGGTTTTGTTAATAGCTTGCGATCTTTGTTAGCCAGTGCACTGTCTCATAAAGAAATTAACCGAACCTGGGTGACCTAAGTAAAGTAACAACCACGACTGAGTAAGTCGGAGCTGCTTGAGATAAAATTGATTTAAGGGTTATTCCACGTGCTTAGCTAAATTATTCTGCTGTATGTAAAGGAAAGATTAAAAATTACCTTTTTTACTTCTATGTATTTACACAATCCTTAATGGCGCAGTCGTTAACAAAAATAAATTTTTAAGGATTAACACACTAGAATTACAGCAACCTAGGTTAAGGATTTTGCCCCAGCCAGAGGCTTTTCCTCAGTCTCGATACTAGCACGTGTAAGAGTATATTTTGCGAAATTGAAAAGGGGGGGGGGGGGAGGGACAAGCTAAGTAGACACGAACGGGCTAAATTAGGATAATAGTATTATACGTGGGTTTGAGATAAGTGCCGAGAGGCATTTTTATATTAAGCAGACACGAAAATAACGAAGTAAGAGAGGAAATACATAGAAGTAAAAAAGGTAACGTCACAAACAATATAATTAACTATCATCATCATCATCATCATGCGTATCAAGGATTTAGGCCTAGTATGGCCTGTTCCGGCCTTAGAAGTCGTCGTTGAATCGTTTAAGAGGACGTCCTGGTTTTCTTTTTCCTAATGGCTTGTACTTTAAGGCTTGTTTTCGTAATCTTTCTGTTTTCATTCTTTGAACGTGTTCCATCCATTTATGTTTATATTTTTTAATTTTTTCCATTACTGGTTCTTGGTTTAACTCTTTCATAATATCTTCGTTTCTTTTGTGATCAAATAGGGTATACTTTGCAGTTTTTCTCATAAACTTCATTTCTGCTGTTCTTAATCCTGGTTTGTCTTTTTGTTTTATTGTCCAGATTTCGCTTCCATACATTAAGACCGGTAGGGCTAATGTATTGTATACTTTTAGCCTGGTTTGTTTTTGAACTAAGTTTGGTTTAAATATAGAGTTAATTACCCCTGTTATTTTTAAATATTTTGCAATTTTTATGTTTATATCTTTTTCATTTTCATAAGTGATCATACATCCTAGGTAGTTAAATGAATTCACCTGTTCTAAGATCTTGTTATCTATTACTATTTTAGTTCTTGCTGGATCTTGTCCTTTAAAGGCCATAGTTTTTGATTTTTCCGTTGATATTATCATACCATAATCTTTGGATATCTCATTTAGATTTAAAATAGCTTTCTGTAATCAGAATTTGTAATTATTATTTGGTCGTCTGCAAAGAGGAGAGTGTTTAAGTTAACTGTAGGTGAAAGTTTAATTTCTTGATGTAAATTTTTACTCCATTTTATTATTATTTCATTTAAGTAGATATTAAAAAGAGTTGCTGAGAGGGGACATCCCTGTCGGACCCCTTGGTTTATCTCTCTTGTATATGATAGCTCGTGATTTAATCTTATTTGTATTTGATTATTTTCATATATACTTGTGATAGCTTTTAGGATATTATTTGGTATTTGTCTTTCTTTTAATATGTTAAATAATATGTTTCTTTTAACTTTGTCAAATGCTTATTCGTTAACTATAAATTGTAATTAACTATAAATTACCAATTACCAACATTTTATTAAAAATTTGCTTAAAAGGGAAAAAGTCAACTGATTTGTTTACTGAAAGGGCTGGACACACATGGCTTTTATTTAATGCAATGAAATTAACAACAAATGGAAGCGCGCGCACAGTTATTTTACGGAGATACCATGAGTATCAAAGATTCCGTTAACGTTTTGTGTGTGTGTGTGTATCAACGTGGTAGCATTTCTTCGAGGTTTGCTAACACAAAAGATGACGCAGTCAACACTGCAGTACACAAATCCAGGTTAACGGGATCTTCGACAGTCATTGTATCTCCCTCGGAATGATGAAAGTAAAAATATTTGTCTTGAACGCTGAGCAAAGTGGAACCAGGTATTCCAGCTTCAATCCAATGGGATATGTCTGTTCCCTCTGATGACAGTTCTAACTGGGTGGCATTTACCACATCCAACAACTGCAAGATTTCCTGCATAATACACTGAGCTCGTTTATTTTTTCCCGAAAATGTTAAGCCCAGAGGTCTGAAAGTACCTTCATCTGATTCCATGACTACACTATAGTTTTCAAATTCTTTCTTATGATTATTGAAGTAAGCTCTTGAACCCCAAAGTCCTTCTTCCTCTCCGGTCCACAAAACTGTACGAAGAGTGCGGATGGGGCGAAGGTGCAGTGCACGAAGAACAGAGCTCGCTCGCCATGAAATAAAAGCTCCTGCACCGTTATCCATAGCTCCTTGTCCGACATCCCAGCTGTCCAAGTGACCACTAACCAGCACAACCTAAAGCAAATGGGATGAAAACGAAATGCTTTGAGTACACAGGTGACACACGCTAATAATATAGCGCGATTAGCAGTTTCAGAACTTTCAAAAAAAGGAAAAATATCACAGAATTAAATTGATTCAGTAGTAATTAGGCGACATAAGTTACGATTTCTTTCTTATATCTGCAAGAATTTTTGAAGGAATTTTGTTTGACACCAGCTGAATCCCAAATCTTCTAATAAAATCTCTGCAGTACGGTAATCCGATCTTGAGATCTTCTTTTACTTCCGTAACTGTGCTACGTTGCTCACATCGAATGTTTTCTTGTACTTTAACCACCACGTTGGGCATCGTATTCAGTGTCATCTGAAACTGAAACTTGAAATACGTGCACGCACGCATGATGCATTGCCCCTCTAAATGTGGCATGTTGAAATCGTGAGTGCAGCAGTCGTGGACGAATGTGTCCATCGGCACCTCTCATTTCCACATATAATAATTATGCATCATTTAACAGTATGTTGAATAAAATTCACTAATTTAGCGTAACTGAATACTATAATGATTAAAATCACCCTCCTGGTTAGATGATTTTCAGAAAAACTTTCAGAAACGTGCATACGGAAATTCGGGCCTACACATTTCATAGCTCAGATTTCTCTTAACTAGCAAGCCAAGACGATCGGTTATATCCTCCCTTCCCCCCCCCCCCCCGCCACGCGCGCGCGCATTGTGTTTCGCTTATGATGTAGAAGAAAGAGCATTCTTTTGCATCCTCGTTCTTTCGACTTAGCTACGAAGATGCACCTCCAACTTCGGAATAATAAAGCCCCTGATTATTTTGAAGATCTAAAATATTTTTTTGAATATGAGAGATCTTATTATGTTATACTCGATAATAAAGATGACATAAAGACTGAAAATAAAGATATTCTAGATGTCTGTAGTAATTACTTTGGATAGTTATTAAACAACATAAGTAATGCCAGAACAGGACTGGAAATGTTCAAGATGAAAAACTATGAAAATAGGAAGGAAAATGTCAATCCTGTACAAAGAAAGTTATTTCAGCTATTTGGGCACAATTTTAGGGAGGTTTTTGTTTGTTTCCAAATTTAATTTAATAAAAAATTAAATTTGGAAACAAACAAAAGAATTGAATCCTCAGGGACAAAACGTGGGGATTCAGATGAATACAAAACAGTGTTCAAAATTACTTTTAACTTTCGGATCTGAGAATTGGGTTAGAAGTAAGGCAGATAATCGAAAACTGGAAACTACATATAAATTCTGAAGAAAATTATCAAAGCGACATCAGAACATTCGTAGAATATGGCGAAGGAACTGTTAGCGGTCATTTACGTGTTAAGCAGACAGCTAATCTAAGGTGGTATGATCAGTTGAACATAATGGGAGAGGAAAGATTAGCAAAACAATGCCAAGACAGCAGGGAAAAGAAGTTCGCAGATGGATGCAATTAGTAGGCTTTCGCAGATCGAAATGTAAGATTCGATAATATTGGAGTCCTGACATATATCAGATTTTGAAGGAAACTGTAGAGAGAAGCAAGTAATTATGCAAACTTGGAGACTTTTAACAAATGTGTCCTCTTCCACACACACACACACACACACACACACACACACACACACACACACACACACACACACACACACACACACACACACACACACACACACACACACACACACACACACACACACACACACACACACACACACACACACACAATACAAATTCGTACCACTACTATCCAACACCATGATTAGGGTTATTAGCACTCAAAAATGGAGCTCTGACAATTTGCCATGATAAACAGCTTCCTAAAAGTCAGTTTCGAATAACTGAAAAAACATCTGTAAAGAATGTCTACAAAAAGAAGACATGGACGGAATCCTTTACAAGAATGCTACCAAAGATAAAAGAAAAGATTACAATAAGAGCTATTCCTTACATTGGGCGAACATCTTATAAAATGGAACACTTCACAAATACAATATTAAGGCTCCATTCAAACGACCCATAAAAACAAAAAAGCTTACTCAGCTCCTTAAACGATCCCTTTCGATCCTGGTCCATCCAGGGGATATAGCAAATCTAGCACATATAGATTGACTCATCTCTATTCGCTGATGACACACTTCTCTTGGCTGAAGATCTAGATAAAAATCAAGGTCATTACGTCAAGTGTCCCATCGGATTCGGTTGAAGATAATTTGTGAGAATGAAAGATATCTTTAAAGGTGATATTCCCATTAGAGTGAAGGAGAAATCTTTTGACCAGAGGAGTCTTACGTCTGGTAATTACATAGGACAGCGAAACCTGGAATTTAATCCAAGATAATGTTCACAAACGGAAAGTTTTCTAGAGAAGAATGGCAAGGAATATTCTCAGTGTGACACTTCGAGACAGGATACACTCTCCCCCTTTGACAAGATCGAGAAGAGTGTACGAGGAAAAATTGGAGGTGGGCTGGACACATTTGAAAGACATAACAACGCAAGTTTGGAAATACCAAGATGAGATAGAAGGATGGAATTGTTAGAATTGCTGGAATGCAACCGATGAAAAATACTAAAAAGAGAATGGAATACAAAAATTGGAGGAGACATTGCCCACTAATGAACTAATCCAGGTTGAAGAAGAAAAGAAGAATGAAGAAAAATTTACGGATGATGGCAACTATTATTTAAGAGGAACTGAAGGATCAACGCATGCAAATTACATTAAAATAATTCAAATTTTACTGCAATAATATTTCACGACTTGAGTGGTTTATGAGTGGTAATGGGCATGAAGTAAAATGTTTGTTTTGGTAAGCATATTAAACTTATATATTTTTCTATTTTTTTTTTTTAATTTTTTTATTATTTTTATATATATATATTTTTTTCTTGAAACCTATAAACATTAAACAATACATCGAAAGTTATGAAACTAGATGACCTGATTATATACAAATATCACTACTTGAAAAATCTGTATCGAAAAAAAAAGAGTAACTGATTTTGATTTTTTGTTCTGAAATAGTTCATAGTATTATTATGAAGTAATCTTAAAAAGAAGACTAACTGAAAAAAAAAAATTATTATTATTATTACTTCATCCGTCTATCTAGACAGCGCCCTTAGGAAGACGGATGCACTTACGCTGTATCGCTGCTCCTGGTTTTATAGGTTTAAAGTGTTATTTAACTCACGTTTCTAACTTCAAAGTGCAAAATTCTACTGGTCACGCTGAAGACAAGGACGTTCAAATCACCAAAATCGGATAAGTGATATTCATATTTTTTAGTGTTGGAAGTTCATAGAGTGTACTGCAGTCACCAGCCAACGAAGAACAAAGGACGTCGCCATTTTAAAAATCGCACTATAGTCGCTAACGGGAAGAAAGACTAAAAGTCCCCGAGACAGCGAAGTTCAAGAAAAATGAGCTGTAACAAGTGCAATAAGCCATTAAGCGATGAAGAGGACGGACCGCATTGTTCCGGATGTAACAAAAAACAACACTTCCACTGTTCAGGGATCTCAGGAAGCACGTGGAAAGCAAAAGGAGCCGTGAAACTGACAGAATGGCGATGTCAACAGTGCCGTGAGAAAACAAAGAACAAAGACCAGACACCAAAGAAAAGTAACGACGCACATCAAGGTAAGCCGCTTCCGGATCCTAAAATTACAGATAACTTTGATTCATTTAAACTCATGGCGAAAGACTTTGTAAATGCACACATGGATAAAATTAACAAAAAATTCGAGGAGTATGAACATTACGTACAGTTCAATAACGAGACCTTTAAAGAAATGTTAGGAATCGTGCGAGAAATAAAGAGGAAATTAACGGTAGCGATAGAAACGCAAGAAACACTCCAACGCGAAAATCAAGAATTGCGGAAAGAAGTAAACACACTCAAG
Organism: Typopeltis vanoorti; assembly: GCF_054136105.1. NCBI lineage: Eukaryota > Metazoa > Arthropoda > Arachnida > Uropygi > Thelyphonidae > Typopeltis > Typopeltis vanoorti. The sequence continues at coordinate 143,553,211 of NC_143557.1, read as the reverse complement.
TGTCAAATGGAACACATGCTACAAAAAGAAAGAAAAAAAGAACTTCAAATTGAGGGAATAATGAAAGAAAATACAGAAGATTTAAGCAACATAATGCAACTGATCGGCAGCAAAATTGGAACTCAAATCGCAACCACAGATATCACCTCCATTAAGCGAGGCCCACAAAAAAAAACAAAGAGAGACCGTCACCAATCATCGCTCGTTTTACCAACAGAAATCTGAGAGACTCCATTCTCCATTCAGCAAGCAAGAAAACAAGGCCGACAACAACGATCCTAACTGATAAGAAACTCCCAACACCAATCTATATAACGGAACACTGGATTCCATACTTCGAAAATCTTCTATACCAAGCAAGGAAGACAAAAACTGAGAAAAACTACAAGTTCCTGTGGACAAAGAATTCCCAGATATTTATGAGAAAGAATGAAAACACTCGAGTATACATAATTACAAGTGAATCCGACTTACACAGCCTACCAATATAAAACACTAACTTTTCACATCCTTAAGAATAAGATTAGAACTAATTTAAAAACTATATAATGGAGATCTCAAACATAGGCGAACATATCCAGTCAGACAACATAAACTTCAAGGTCTTTGACTCTTTGAAGAAATGGTCAGACAACATTTCCACCAATACCAACTTCACTATCACACACAAACATAGGAAGTATAAAAAACACTGGCTTACATTGAAAACACAGCTCAATTACACCATGATAAACATAGATGCGCTAATACTGACCGAAGGTGCAATAAAAGGCACAGAAATTTACTCATACAACATAAATAATTATCAAACCTACAACTTATGTAAACCAAACAAAAGAGGAGGTGGCATTTATCAAAGAAAAATACAATGTGACAGAAAAACAAACTCACTTCGAACATGCGGAAAGACTAATTCTGGAAATCACAAATAGCCACAGTAGTATGAAATACACAATATACAGACCCCCAGATAATAATCCACTCAGTTTTCTTCACGAGTTAGAAACATGGCTAAGCAGCATCGAACCCCGTACAACACATAGGCTCATCCCAATAGGAGACATTAACATAAATACTCTTGACCATGCTTCTTCAACCACTAACACATATCTTGATATACTAAGTCAGTACAACATAAACCCTACCATTAACTCCCCAACAAGAGAACAAATACACAATAACTCACTAACAAAATCATGCATTGATCATATCAACATACGGGCTTCCATCCATATATATACATTATCAGTAATTAACGTCAAAATTGCCGATCACTACTTTGTCTCAACTTAGTTTTATTACGTTTCCTACCCCCCCCCGTCCCACCACCACAAAAGTCGACAACACTCGATCATACTAAAGAGCATTGTCGATAACCAAATAAAAAATACAGACTGGAATTCCCTACTTAAAATAAATGATCCTGTAACATTATACGAGAATTTTCAACTAAAATTCACAGAAATATACAAAAAAAAAAAAAAGTAACAAAACCTACACAAACGAGGCGACAAACAGACAGCAATCCATGGATAAATGACGACATACTAAATACTATTACTGTAAAAGAAAATCTATGGAAAAAATTTAAAAAGTCACCCAGTAACTTTCAAACATTTACAAACACAAGAAATAAACTAACAACAAAAATTCGTAGGGCAAAATGACACTACTACTTCCAAAAATTCATGGAATATAACGACAACATTAAGCAAACATGGGCTACACTCAACGAATTAGTCACTCGAAAAAAGAAAATTTCAGCACAAGATTTTATTGCAAAAAGTTTCGGTCAGGACACAAACCAAGAGGAACTAGCAGACTCATTCAACCATGCTTTCACAAACAACATCACACAACTCAAAAAAGACAAACTACCATCGATCAACAAAAAACTACCGACACAAAGTCAACAACAAACGATGTATTTTCCACCCATAACAAAACAGGAACTGAAAGAAGCAATCCTACAACTAAATCCAAAGACCACTCCAGGAATGGACAAAATAAGACTTACAGACCTTATAACTGATTTTGAACAAATAAATCCAATACTTTTGAAACTCGTGAACATAATATTCCACAACACCTAAAAACTGCAGTAATTACACCAATATACAAGCACGGTAAAATAAACGATACTCAGAACTACAGACCAATAGCTACACTACCGGTCATCTCAAATTCTAGAAAAAATAACACACACCAGATTACAGAACTATTTACAGAATTACACCATCATCTCACAAAACCAATACGGCTTTCAGAAAACAAAAATCACCATCACTTTATTAGAAGACATCGCCAACGCAATAAACAAAGCTCTCTATAAAAACAAGAACGCTGTCCTTATACTGCTGGACCTAACCAAGCATTTGATACACTTGAACATGACATACTACTCACAAACTATACTCAATAAGTATAAGAGGAACACTGCATACATGGTTCAAGAACTACCTCTCAAACAGAACACAAGTAACAAAATTAGGTACATGTCACAGTCGGAGTATACAAATAAAACATGCTGTACCTCAAAGTGCCATATTATCACCCACCCTATTCAACATATTCCTTAACGATGATCATAACACATCCATAAGAAGTCAAATATTTCAATACGCAGATGACACCGCACTACTAGCAATCCACACAGACATCAACACGGCTCTCTCCAAAGCACAACAAGAGCTAAATGAAATCACAGCATACTTCCACCAAAACGCAATTCTAATCAACGGCACCAAAACACAGATGTTGATAATACACAACCCAAGAATCATACGCCCCGCATTACTATCGATACATTGTCACACATACTGCTGCATTAACAACAAAAATACCTGCCAATGTTCCGAAATCAAACCTGTAATACACGCAAAATACCTCGGTCTCTCTATATAGATTGCCACCTTAAATGGACAAAACATGTAGAATACCTATACACCAAACTCCGGATCATCGCAGAAAAACTCTTCCAAGTTAAAGACATTATTCCACCCAATATAACAAAACTCCTATATCACAGTATCTGCGAATCCCTACTCAGATACGGAATAACAGTCTATGCAAATACATCAAACAGCCACCTAACAAAATTAGAAACACCACACAGGAAAATCGTGTCAACAGTAATCTTGACACCTTACACGCAACAACCAATATCCGATACACAGAATTCTGAGCCTTAAAAACCTGAAACACTACATGA